>NW_012108552.1:469359-470715 GCF_000951045.1 Mandrillus leucophaeus | reverse complement strand
AGAGACTAGGATTGCAACCCTTGCCTTTGTTTGTTTGTTTTCCATTTGCTTGGTAGATCTTCCTCCATCCCTTTATTTTGAGCCTATGTGTGTCTCTGCACATGAGGTGGGTCTCCTGAATACAGCAGACTGATGGTTCTTGACTCTTTATCCAATTTGCCAGTCTGTGTCTTTTAATTGGAGCACTTAGCCTATTTACATTTAAGATTAATATTGTTATGTGTGAATTTGATCCTGTCATTATGATGTTAGCTGGTTATTTTGCTCATTAGTTGATGCAGTTTCTTCCTAGCATTGATGGTCTTTGCAATTTGGCATGTTTTTGCAGTGGCTGGTACTTGTTTTTTCTTTCCATGTTTAGTGCTTCCTTCAGGAGCTCTTGTAGGGCAGGCCTGGTGGTGACAAAGTCTCTCAGCATTGTTTGTCTGTAAAGGATTTTATTTCTCCTTCACTTATGAAGCTTAATTTGGCTGGATATGAAATTCTGGGTTGAAAATTCTTTTCTTTAAGAATGTTGAATATTAGCCCCTGCTCTCTTCTGGCTTGTAGAGTATCTGCCAAGACATTCACTGTTAGTCTTCTGGGCTTCCCTTTGTTGGTAACCTGACCTTTCTCTCTGGCTGCCCTTAACATTTTTCCCTTCGTTTCAGCTTTGGTGAATCTGGCAATTATGTGCCTTGGAGCTGCCGAATTCGACCAGAGGTACAAGGAGGACCTGGTACCATTCCTTCTGAAACTACTCCAATCAATAGAAAAAGAGGGAATCTTCCCTAACTCGTTTTATGAGGCCAACATCATCCTGATACCAAAGCCTGGCAGAGACACACACACACACAAAAGAGAAATTTTAGACCAATATCCCTGATGAATATCAATGCAAAAATCCTCAATAAAATACTGGCAAACCAAATCCAGCAGCACATCAAAAAGCTTATCCACCATGATCAAGTGGGCTTCATCCCTGGGATGCAAGGCTGGTTCAACATAAGCAAATCAATAAACGTAATCCAGCATATAAACAGAACTAAAGACAAAAACCACATGATTATCTCAATAGATGCAGAAAATGCCTTTGACAAAATTCAAAAGCCCTTCATGCTAAAAACGCTCAATAAATTCGGTATTGATGAAACGTATCTCAAAATAATAAGAGCTATTTATGACAAACCCACAGCCAATATCATACTGAATGGGCAAAAACTGGAAGCATTCCCCTTAAAAACTGGCATAAGACAGGCATGCCCTCTCTCACCACTCCTATTTAACATAGTGTTGGAAGTTCTGGCTAGGGCAATCAGGCAAGAGAAAGAAATAAAGGGTATTCAGTTAGGAAAAGAAGAAGTCAAATTGCCACTG
>NW_012108552.1:443061-464664 GCF_000951045.1 Mandrillus leucophaeus | reverse complement strand
AATGACAGACTGGATTAAGAAAATGTGGCACATATACACCATGGAATACTATGCAGCCATAAAAAAGGATGAGTTCATGTCCTTTGTAGGGACACGGATGAAGCTGGAAACCATCATTCTCAGCAAACTACTGCAAGGACAAAAATCCAAACACTACATGTTCTCACCCATAGCTGGGAATTGAACAATGAGAACACCTGGACACAGGGAGGGGAACATCACCCTCCAGGGCCTGTTGTGGGGTGGAGGGAGTGGGGAGGGATAGCATTAGGAGATATACCTAATGTAAATGATGAGTTAATCGGTGCAGCACACCAACATGGCACATGTATACTTATGTAACAAACCTGCACGTTGTGCACACGTACCCTAGAATTTAAAGTATAATTAAAAAAAAAAAAAAAAACAGAGATTCTAATGGAGATGAAGATACTATGTATATAAGAAGGGAATTATTCCTAGAAGGACAATTGGAATACAAACACCAGGCATAATAGGCTTTTTTCAAAGTCCATAGATTAGAATTATTGCAAAGATAAGAAGATAAGAAAATTCACTTTGGGGGAGCCACAAACACTCTAGACTAAGATCGCTTAGCCTTGGGATACTGAACAGAGCCACTCACCACTGAAAAAGTCTAAAACTTACTTGAGAAGCTATACAAAGGTGAATTACATAACTATGCAGTTTTCCAGTCCCTTTCTCTTATTTTTAGATTGCATCTTATGATTCCTCTTTTCATGTGATTCAGGGTGTGATGATATTTACAACTGTCTGTTATGGAAGGAGCAGAGAGAAGTGCCAAATGATTATAGTTCTAAGTGCTCAAAGAAGCTTCACCCACCTCTGTCTTCACCTCATTTTGAGTCTCTGATTTTGGCAGAAGAATAATGAGAAATCATTAAATTAGTATGGTGTTGTTAAAAGAATTTATTAAAAGATAAGGGACTTGGATTTTAATGTATGTAGAGGTCCTAAATACACCTATTTCCTGGTGTCCAGTGGGTCTAAACTTTTAGACAAGAGACTTTGATGAAAGAGGAACTCAAGGACACAAGAAAATAGACCCACCTTCTTCTCAAGAACATTAACATTACCTACATTCAGTTATAGTGTCCCTGAGCTCCCCTGGGAGTAGCAGGGCTCAGTCTTTGGCATGGCTTCAAAGATAACATTATCAAGCTTGCCTCCATATTAAAGGAGGCCAGGGACATCAACAAAACAGAATTTTCCGTGGCCCTGAATTTTTACAAAGTCTCTACACGTAGTATACCAGGGATGACTGGCAAACTAAAGAGATAGAATGTACAGAAGTTAACAAATATGACAAATTGTGATAATTTAGATAGGAACATAATCAAAGAAAGTAGTAAAGATGGAATGGGGGATGTGGTAAAATAAATTTGTTTCATACCAGGAAAATATTTTTTTCCTGTAGACTCTTGGGGGTTAGTAATTTTTCTGAGTAGAATTATAGTATGATAAAAGTGACATTTTAAAATGTGTAATTTATTGTTAATATCCAGTACAAATTGTGATAATTATGCTTTAAATCATATAATTTATAAGAATATAACCTATTTTCAGTAGGACCTTTATACACATCAACTTTCATCCCTTATGAGCCTGGAATTCATCCACAAATGTTAAGCTTCCAAAGGATTTGTTTTTATGATATTCTTACCTGTGCGATCTCAAATTACATATCACCAATGATACTTGTACTTAACAGTATTAAAATTATTCACTTTAGTTTTATGAGATTTATTACAAAGTGTTTCAGAGTATATTGACCTGGCATAAAGATTAATGATAAGGACAGATACATAAATAGGCATAAATATGCATATATATGGATATATCACTTATGTTCCTTATAAGTGAAAGAATTAAATTATCTATGTATTTGTTTTATAGTGCTGCTTCTCAAAACTTGGATAGTCAAGAGACCTTTTGGCAAAGTTAAAAAATAGTGATCATGAATATCTCTTTTTCTGATCTAATGACAGTTTCTCCCTTAGGTTTGGAATATTTCATAACTGAGTCTTTGAGGGAAAACTCTTAATTTGAAAAAAATGTCCTTTTCTTATTTAAGATTGCATAGTAAGTCAGCCAATCCAGACACTGTAAGGATAATGTGATGTCCTTTATTTGTTATATAATGGCATATATGTGTGGCAATGAATTCATCTTTTCTAAGTTTCAAGTTTCGTTTCAGTAGATAAAAGTCTGATTTGGGCAATGTTCCCAGAAGCTCCTTTGGGGAAAGTGACACATTTCAAAACTGCAGAATTCCAGTTGTATTTGGTTAAAATAATTATTTTGAAATGGTGGTTTTCTGTGTCTGTGTTTAAAGAATTGTTCTGTGTACATGGGCTGATATTTGAAAGATGACAGATTATGTAGAACCCAGGATGTATAAAGCTGCAGCTAATAATTAGCATAGCTGTTGAGCCCTAACATCATACATTTGGTATCACATGACCTTATTTGACTTTAGGACACCACTCTGCTTATCAAAGATAGCATAAACCAGATACCTAGGAAGCACAGCTGGATCTAGGACAAATATGGCACTGAAAAATATCTACTTCTATCCTGAAGTGGAAAGTAATCTCTTCCTAAAACTAAAAGCCTCTTATAGCAGCAAGATGTACAATTATATTGTGGTCTTAGTGCTGTATCCACTTCCACAAATGAGTTAAGTGAAACAGGAATGACTCTAGACTGAATCTGATAAGTGAGAATTGTCTTTTTACATGACACCAGCATTTTTCACAGAAAAAATATTGAAATATTTGTCAAAGATAAACAATGTTAGTTTAAATTCAGTGTTTGGCCCAACATTGTTTTCTTTAAAGTTACATGTAGAGTGTGACATTTCCCTGATAAAGTAGAATCATGATGTTAGAAATGCCCTTAAAGCCTTTTACTACACATGTAGAAACATCACTTAGAATGTATTATTAAACTTTGAACTGTTAACAGGTTCCAAATAAAACAAAAATGGCAAAGCATTAGATTCATTTATATATCTATTTAATCAAACTTCAGTTAAAATGATATTCTCTATTGCCAAGGGAAAATGATGGTAAAGGAAAAAGTGAAAAGAATGAATGACTCATGATGTCTTAATGAACTGTTGGCTGCTTAGACATAGTTTTAAAAAAATGCAGCTAAAAGGAGATTGACACCAAACTTCATAGTATTAACAGTGTTTAGTCTTCCCATTATGGATTGTGTTCCAACATTAGTGATTTTTTCAACTGCAAAATAAAGGCACTATTGACACTGAAAAAGAAAAAAAAAACTTTAAATCATTTTAACTTTTCTGTTTGAAATAATAAGCAAAATAATTATATTATATTATATATGTTCTTCTCTAGTCCACATAAATAATACAATGAATATCTTAACTTCACTCAAAAGATTTTTTTAACCAAGCTCAACCTCGGCATCAATTCTCACCAAAGTGTGTATTACACATGAAGATCAAGGTGTTTTTGTTTGTTTGTTTGTTTGTTTGTTTTGGGACAGGATCTCACTCTGTCACCCAGGCTGGAGTGCAGTGGGGTGATTTCAGCTCACTACAACTTTTCTCTCCCTGGTTCAAGCAGTTCTTCTGCCTCAGCCTCCCAAGTAGCTGTGATTATAGACATACACCACCATGCCTGGCTAGTTTTTTGTTTTTAGTAGAGATGGGGTTTCACCATATTGGCCAGGGTGGTCTTGAACTCCTGGCCTCAAGCAATCCACTCCGCTCACCTAGGCCTCCCAAAATGCTGGGATTACAGGCGTGAGCCACCACAGCTAGCCAAAATCAAGATTTTAAGTACATATCTATTCAACTTTATGAGTTTTATAATTTATTTTAAAAAATACACTTTGTTTCAAATGCAATAAATTTGGCCTTCATGATTTTATGGCTGTCAAAATTAATTTGGGTTGTTTCTTTTCCATTCTGTACTACAGATTTTTAAAATACATTTCTCTTTCCAACCTTTCTACTACTGGTGTTTCTGGAAAAGGCCAATAGATACTAGTATAAAATCTTGTCAGTACAGGCTAAAATTATTCTGTCTTTTATCCTCTCAATAAGCCCTAATAGTGACAGGGAAGTCTATTTATTAGTAAAATTCCAAATGGAGATATTTTGGTGAAATTTTTACACAATTAGAACTCTATTTAGAGTAAAACTTTGTATAAGTGAAAGATGTCATGAACATTATGGTGATCAAGCAAAGGTGTCATGAACATTATGGTGATCAAGCAAGCATTTGTTGACTATCTTTTATGTGCCTTGCCTTGAAGAAATCACAAAATGAGTAAGATATAGTCCGTGTTGTCTGGGGACCAAAATATTCTACAGACATAAGAGAGGTAAAAATAGAGTGTTTTTACCCATAATTCCAAAACATTTTAGACATGGCAATAGCAAGATTTTTTTCTGTTTCTATTAATATTTAGATATATTTTAAACATCCCTAGGAGTGGAAAAAGATGGTGGTCATCATTTGTTCATTTTAACATATCTTTCAAATTATTGGAAAAGCTAAGGAGAGTTTTTATTTGACTTTATTTGTTTCTCTTTACCATTCCTCTCCCAGAATTAAGACATTAATTTTAATGGGAATACCCCACTAAACACCGACTCACCTCACTAAACAGCATCTCAAAAGAGTATTAAGATCTTATCCTCTTTCATTAACATTTAAATTTATAAATGTAAGCTTTGATTTTTAAACATTTCTTGAAATCACTTAAGTGAAAACATGCCAAGAGATTTTGGTCTTTAACACAAATTAAAATGCCAGTGAAAACTACCAATGTATTAACTAGAAAACCCTGTTAGAAATGATTACCATATGAATACCATATTAGATATATATCCACGTTGTGGAACCTGGATCACTGAAACTTCTTGAACTGGATAAAGGTTAGGATTATTTTTCCCCTCCTTTTTATCATGAGATAAACTTTTAATTGTATGCAGATTTGTTAGCTTTATTCAGAGCAAAATAAGCCCGTGCTTTCAACTGCACTTTTGATTTTAGGCAGTAAATTATTTTTCCTTAGGGAGATCATGTGCAATATTCATTGCTAAATAATCAGTAGTTAAAACACCAAGCAATTACTATGCGTCACAGACTGTGCCAAGCATGCCTTGTGGATTTTTTCATTGAAATCTTACAACCAACCTATTTTTAGGTAGCATTTCTCTTCCTATTCTAAATGTGAAGAAACTAAGACTTAGTAAGTCTAGATAACTTGTCTATGGTTCAAGCTAACAGCAGACCCAGGATTGGAAGCCAGGCCATCTGAGAACTAAGCTAACACTCCTAACCACTAAAATAGGATACTTCCCCAATGAAATGAGCATCCCTTTAATTTAATAAACATTGACTAATTGCCAATATGTCATGCAGGAGTAGGTATTGTTCTTATTTCATTACAAAAGAGATATTGCTTACTTTGTGTATACAATTGCTATATACTCTAACCAATCCAGTTAAATTGCTGAAAGATTCCCTGGAATAATTTTTAAAAACAAAGATTTAGTTGAGAAAAACATATCCTACATTGTATAAATCTGTATTTTATAGTTTTATGATATATAATTGAAATACACATGCTCACACATAATAACATTTTTGAAAATAGGCTGTGAGTCTGTTCTGAATCATAAGTTAATGGCTGGAGAAGTTTGTAAAATGACTTTTCTGCTCCCTAATGGAGCCTCCTTAGTGATAGCTATTTCTACACTATGCCCATACCCACTTCAGTACAACATACTACTCCATGGCTCATTGTAATCATTGCCAGTGCACGCAGATCTAGTTATTCTGTTACATGAAACTTCATATCTAACTACAGTGAGGTATCATTCTACTGCTTTGTGATTGCTCTAACTTAAGTCGTTAAATACAGACTTCAGTGATTTCTGTTCCTGTTTGAAGAGCCATAAAAGTGCAATAGCTTCCAGAGGTATTGCTCTTATCCACCTTAAGTCTTGAATAATACTTATTGCAAAAAATACTTCTTTGTATAATTGCAGTGAAACAAATTTTTTAATGTTCTTGTGTTAGGGATGTAAGAGAACAAATTCCACACTGAACACGACCTGAGAGTTCCTCTGCACTCACAGCTCAAGTACCGTGACTACCTGATTGTGATAATCAGTTGTAAGGTTTGTCACAAGCAGTGTGTAGTTTTTAACAGTGAAAGTTCTCAGAGAGTCCTTTCCTAATCATTCTAGCTGACACTCTTCCCTTCATTCAGTTTGCAAACTCTAGAGTATTTATTTGCATAATTTCTGTGCATCTCTTCCATTAGACTAGACTCTACTAGGTAGGAACCTGGCTAGCCCCTTGGTGGTATACTCCTAGTGCTCAACAGAGTGCCCTTTCTCTAACAGTGGTTGTGGAATACAGAAAGAATAAATCTTGTGCCTTCTAGTTCTACCTTTCACAGGGAAGCCATAGTTGTACTTTTGAAATGCAAATCTAATCCTTTTGATTTTTCTTAAAACTTTCCAATGGTTTCCTACTTTCTAAGGTTGAAGCTTTAAACTTTTAGAAAAGTATGTAAAATCTTTCATTACTGCCTATCCTTTTCTCCCAGCTCTGCATTCAACTTCTGTTCCACGATTACAGAAATACTGGTGGTTTCCACCAGACTTTGGACATGCTAACCCATATACCTTGAAAGCTCTGCTTTCCACCTAACCTTTAGCCTCTGACACGTGACTAGCAAATATCTACTCCCTCTTTAATAGGTTATTTAATAGTTCTGTGCTAATCCTCAAGGACCTCTTCCCTAATACTTTGTCTTCCCGAATACTCCCAAGTAGAATTACATTATCCTTTGCATATGTTCTCACTGCATTTTGTTCACACTCTCATTATAACGATTATTATATTATATTCATTGTTTATTTTGGCTTCTGGCTTCCTACTGGACTGTAGTCACCTTAAGATCAGGAATGAATTTTTCATCTGTATATTTTCAGTTTTTAACAGACAGCCTACATCAAAGAAGGCCCTCTATGAAAATGTAGTTAGCAAGTGAATGAATGAATGAATAAATGAATGCCTCATTGTTACTTAGTGCCCATGCTAGGATAGAAGAAAAAATCTTTCTTTACTAATTTTTCTCTGTAGGATGGAAATAAACTCAACCTAACTCAGAGTATTATTCTAAGAAATGAATTTAAATGCAGCCTCTAAATTGAATGTACTACAAATGCTTGCTCAAGACATTTACATATTAAAGGCAATTTATAGTCAAGAATTCAGCTTAGAATTCTAAATCAGAGAGCTTGCAAACAGTATTATTTTTAATTGTTCATCACACTACACAATAGAGAAATGATTCTATTTTTTTCTTCCAGAAAACATGCTACAAAGGACAGTGAAGCTTTATCACATCTCACTATTCTTGGTTCCATGCTGGAAAACTGCCGCATACTAACACTTCAGTTAGAAAATCTTCTGGGATGGGATTTAAGATAAATTCCTCATCTACTAACTCCTTTAAGAAAACTGATACTAAAGAGGCATTGAATTTTAGAGCTGGAGGGGTCTTTTAAGAGAAGGGCAAGCTTCCAGTATTCTTTCTTAAAGACAATCCAGAATTTGAAGGAAAAAACCCAAAGATTATTTCTTTTATCTTAGGCAAGGAGTGGTGAATGTAAATACCCTCTGAGAATTAAACTGTGAGAATTAATTATATCAAGTTTCTTATCACAACTATCAACTTATCTATACAAAAATGACTTTGTGGTACTGTAGCAACACATTTCTCCATTATTTCCATAACAAAATGGCCTCAAAAAAGTAAATTACACTTACTGTGTTTTTGAGCTGTGTAGCACAAACATGAAAGTGTAATAGATTTTCACGGCACTTAAAAGCAAAGGTCAGAAAATATATTTTTTCACCCTAGGAAAAAAGTACTAAAACATTCTTCCATTCAATAGAATAATCTGCCCTTAATGTTGGATTTTTTTTTTTTTTAAACTAAATGTTCTTGAGGCGCTAGTGGTGAATGACAGCACTAATAATGATTAGCCTAATCAAAATGCAAGTCCATTTCTCCAGTGTAGACATTAAGGGAAATGAAAAAACTTCTTCACAGAAGAAAATCTTGTATTGTTCTCTAGAAAAATCTGAATTTAGAAAATAAATAAATAATGCAGAGTGTTTCTATCCAAGATGGTTCTCTGAAATAGCACATGGGTATTTTTTTTTTTTTCACTTGATGAAAAGTACTGTCATCATGTACCTTGCCTTTAGTTAAATTATTCCAATTCTATGGGATTTTTTCTCTAATGGTTTGGAAATTATACTGTGTTATTTACAATGTTCTAGTGATTATCCTTAAATATTTAACAATCGTATTTAAATACAGAGTTTTCCTACCAAAACCCCCTGAAGACCTTTCTAAGAAAAACAATTAAAATTCTAGATTAAATAAATAGAAAATATGTTTAATTCTTCATTAAGATAGGACAAAAATAAGCACCTATCAAAATTGATACGATTTCACTTGGGATGAGGATGTAAAAAGCCACAAGAGAATGCTGCTTTCACACTAGTAATGAGGGAAAGACAGATCATCAACAAAATCATAATTTTTCTAGAGCCTTTCAGATAGCTGAGGTCTCCAGGCAACCAAGAAAATGGAATTCCATAGAATGACAAGCCTATAAAAGGAGAGACAGTGCACACAAGTCATTTCCCTTGTCAGGGCATAGGAGAAAGTGGTGGCCATCAAACACACAGACAAAAATAAATGAGCTAAAATGTTAACAAATTGTCAAAGGACTAGAATGTCAGTGGTAATACTCGATGTCCCCAGAAACAAGGGTTTCTGCACTCACTCATAAGCTCTTCCGTGCCCTTCCCCCACCACCCAAGTGCTCATAAAAAAGACTGGTGCAAGAAAGGACAGTACCCTTCCTGCTAGGCTTCTTTGCACTTTTTATTCTATAAATGAAAAGTTTTAAGTCATTTGAGGAAGAGCAGCAAACTCTCATTCCCCAGAACCTATGTAAAAATCTATTGTTTGGATACATGTGTAGAATGAAAACTCACTGCCACTAGCACTGGGGAAGAAACACTCATCAGCTTCAGGACACAAGCAAAGATCCTTTGCTGCTGGGAGATGTATATAAGCAAAAACTCTATGCCCATTGGGAAAAGGCAGAAAACCTTCTTGACTCCAGGATCCAATACCAATAGCAAGCATGATCAGCTAACACTGTTCTCTCTCACAGTCTCATGAGAACAGTCTGTTCTCATGCTGCTAATAAAGACATACTTAAGACTGGGTAATTTACAAATAAAAAGAGGTTTAATAAATTCGAAGTTCCACATGGCTAAGAGGCCTCACAATCATGGCAGAAGCTGAATAAGAAGCAAAGTCATGTCTTACATGGCAGCAATAAATAGAAAGCAAGTGCGGGGAAACTCCCCTATATAAAACCATCAGATCTCATAAGCCTTATTCACTATCACAAGAACATTATAGGAAAGACCCCTTCCCATGATTCAATTACCACCCACCAGGTCATTCCATGACATGTGGGAATAGTGGGAGCTACAATTCAAGATGAGATTTGGGTTGGGAAACCATCAAACCATACCACACTAGATAAGGGGCAAAAAAATTATCCCTGTCCTAGATCAACCACAAACACAATACGGAGTTCAGCTACCATGAGAGAGAAGGGGAAGGAATGCAAGCAAAGCTCCACCTTTGAGGCCTAGGCGCACAGAGCTTTCCAAATATTAAAGATAGACAAGAAAAGCGAGGGGTCAGGGGAGGAGGAAACATGACCTGATTCTTAACATGATACTAATACCAAGTAACAAGCAATAGCAGTCTACTGCTAGAGAAAGAACAAGAGCATCAACCAAGTCTCTATTCCTTGGCTCAGATGTGAAGAAATTTCTAAAGCTGACAGTGGAGTAAAAACACTGATCAAAACACAAGGTAACCCCTGCCAACCACTGGAGAAATGTGAAACCTGTGATGCACTGAAGGTGAATTCCAATATTACAACAACAAAACTCAAACTCTGCTCAATTGATGATTTCTTTGATTCATACTAATGTTCTGATGGAAGAAGAGGCATTTCCACCATAAATATTGTTACCCTAAGTTTCAACTATTCTGTATATTATGTCAGCATTTAATAAAAAATGTATAAGACAAACAAAAAATGTGAGAACAATGACTCATTGGAAAGAGATAAAGCAGTCAATAGAACCAGACTTAGAACTGATCCATAAGTTGGCACTATCAGACAAGATTTAAAAGTAAACTTAATATAATATATATGTTAAAGGATCTAGAGGACATGATGGACCACATGCATGAACAGAGAGTGGATTTGGAATGGAAACTATAAGAATTAATGATAGTAGATTTCATCAGAGGAATGGAAACTGTAAGAATTAGTATAATAAAAATGCTAAAAATATTTAAATCCCATGGTAACGGAGACAAAAAAATCCTTTTATGTTCTCATTACAAGACTGTAAACAAGGAATGAGTAAATTTGAAGATAGAGCAAAATAAATTATTGAAACTGAAATAAGAAGAGGAAAACAAACATGAAAAATACAGAACAGAGAAATTAAGAGCTGTGGGAAAATATCACACTAACATGCATTCCAAAAACAAAAGAAAATAAAACTGGAAATGCTACAGCCACACTGCTGAAAATAAAAGATAAAGAGGACACCATGAAGTCAGGCAGAGACAAACAAAGATTGACCACGGACTTCTTATTGGTGCTAAGCACATCAGAACACAATGACATAACATCTTTAAAGTGCTGAAAGAGAAAAACTTCTTGATTCTGAATTCCACTCCCAATAAAAGTGTTCTTCAAAAAAGATAGCAAAATAAAGTACTTTTTAAAGGTAAATTAAAGAAGAATTCATTGTCAGCATGCATATACAATAAGAAATGTTAAAGCAAATTCTTCAAACAAAAGAAATATACCAAATGGAAATTCGGTTGCACAGAAAGAAGTGAAGAGCACTGGAAACAGTAAAGTAAGGGCAAGCATAAAATATTTGTTTTCTTATTTTCAATCGCTGTAATTGACTATTTAAAGCAAAAAAAATACTAACATGATTGTGGGTTTATAAAATGTGCAAAAGTAAGATGTATAATTGTACCACAAAAATGAGAGGGAGCAATGTAACATATGTTGTAATCTGCTTAAACTACACACTAATTGGTACAAAAATATTTGGAGATTATCTGTGATAAGTTACAGATATACATTGCAAATCCTAGAAAAGTCACTAGAAAATAATGGTATTACTAATATGCTTCCAATAGTGGAAATAAAAATGAATCATAAAAATAATGACAGAGAAAGAAAAAGAGGAAGGAGACGGGATAAATAGACAATCACCACCAGCATGGTAGATTTAATTTTTTAAACAACATAAATAACAGCAATTACAATAAATTTTAATGATCAAAAAATAACAATTAAAAGGCAGAGATTTTCAGTTTGGATTATAGGTAAGGATGACAGGTAAGGTAAGAACTGACTATAGAAATTGGAAAACATTTCAAATATGAAGTCATAGAAAGGTTAAAAGTAAAAGAATGAAAACTATATGTCATGGAAGCAATATGCAAAAGAAAACTGAGTGGCTTTATTAATGTCAGATAAAAATAGACTTAAGAACTAAGAATTTTACCAGGACATACATAATTATAATTTCTAAAGAGGATCTAACATTCCTAGATGTTTATAGGTACTTAAAAATAAAACTTCATAATACAGGAAGGAATAAGTGATGGAACTGAAAGGAAAAAATGGACCAATCAACAGTTACAGTGGGAGATTCAAAGCACTCCATGGCTCAGAAATAAAACCTTTAGAATATAATGTAAGTAGAAACCCAATATATCAAACTTGTGGGCTGCAATAAAAGAATAAATGTATAGTATTAAAAGCCTGTATCAGAAAGGAAAAATGGCTTAAATAATTAATCTAAGTTTTTATCTTGAAATAAAAGAGCAAAATAAATTCAAAACAAGTACAAGGGCAGAAATAAAAATAAAAGCAGAAAAACCAATGAAATACAAAAAAGAAAAACCATAAAAAAACTCAGTAAACTATATTGTGGCAGAAAAAATAATTTGTTTTTAATATCATAGTGCTTAAGTAAAGATTGCACTTTACTATTGGAAGCAAGACTATAAAATGACATAACATTAATGTATTATTTTAATTTTCACATATACTAGAATGTGCTATTTCTGCAAGACATACTTTGCAGCAATGTCTACTGACATTTTTCCAAACAATTATTTTAAATTGCCTCCAGATAACTTATCTTTTATCAGCTTCTTTCTACTGTTTTTATAATTACAATGTGTAATACAAAAATAAATATGGCATCCACCACATTATTCATAGACAAATTGGAGTTTATCTATCATTTAGTCATCTCCTTTTGCCTTGATTCATTTAAATTTTTTCCTTCACCCTCCTTTAGTCTTTTTACTTTCCTTTTTTTCTATCTACTTTCCAGTACTTCCTCTCAAGTAATTCTGAAGTTGACTCTTTCTTGGTTCTGAAATTACAATACAGCATCATGAAAATAAAAGGTGCTGGTGGCTAGGTTTCTCCTTTACTAGTTTAGAGAATTTCTCTGAGCAGTCAACTGTTAATACCTCTGATAATGATTTGCATTTAGAATTCACTGTCAATAAACAACTGTAACCATTGTCTACAAAGATTGATGCTGTGTGCCTGAGAAAAGCAAAGCAAGTGTGCATTTTGGCTCTTTTTCCAAAACACTGGAATTTTCAAGATATTTTTCTTCTCAAAGGAAGACATACATATAATACACGTGGCCAAGAAACATATTAAAAAAGTTCAACTTCACTAATCATTAGAGAAATGCAAATCAAAACCACAATGAGATACCATCTCACACCAGTCAGAATGGCTTTCATTAAAAAGTCAAAAAATAACATACTGGGAAGATTGTGTAGAAAAAGGAACGCTTACATACCATTGGTGGGAGTGTAAATTAGTTCAATCATTGTGGAAGACAGTGTGGCGATTTTTCAAATACCTAAAAACAGAAGTTCTATTTGACCGAGCAATCCTGTTACTGGGAATATACTGAATCCCAGAAATTCTGTTTCACCCAGCTATCCTATTGCTGGGAATATATCCAAAGGAATATAAATCATTCTATTATAAAGACACATGTACACATATGTTCACTGCATCGCTGTTCACAATAGCAAAGATATGGAATCAACGTGAAAGCCCATCAATAATAATACACTGGATAAAGAGAATGTGGCGCATATACACCCTGGAATACTATGAAGTCATAAAAAAGAATGAGATCATGTCTTTTGCAGCAACATAGATGGAGCTAGAGGTCATTATCCTTAGCAAATGAACACAAAAACAGAAAAACAAATACCACATGTTCTCACTTATAAGGGGAAAAACACACACTAGGGCGTACTGGAGGGTGAGGGGTGAGAGTAAGGAGAGGATCAGGAAAAATAACTAATGGGCACTAGGCTTAATAGCTGGGTAATGAGATAATCTGCACAACAAATACCCAGGACACAGGTTTATCTATATAACAAACCTTCACATGTACCCCTGAACCTAAAAGGATTTAAAAAAATAAATAAATTTAAAAATTTCTAAAATAGAAAATGTAAATGATGGTTCACCTTGTATTTGATTTTCATGAGTTTGACTATAACATATCTAGATACGGCTCTTTTTGTCTTTACCCCGACTGAGGATTATTTAGAGCCATTATATATGCAAATCTGTTTCTTCTCCTTCCTACTGTTGTCTTCTTGGAATCTCATTAGCTATATGTTGGATGTTGGATGTTTTCCTACATGTCTTTGTATTTTTATTTCATTTTCTTTAAACTTTTTGTCTCTGTTCTTCAAACTGAATAATTTCAAATGACTTAGGATTGAAGTCACTGATTCTTTTGCATCTGTTTTCGAGTCTATCTAGTGAGTTTTTCATTTTTAAGGATTCTTTTTTAACTTTGGAATCACCTCTCTCCTGGAGACTGCTGCTAATCCATGTCACAGCAGTCAATCTGTTACTTTCTACCACCCTCTTACACAAATAGTAACTTCTCCAAAGTAGGGTTATATAAGTAACTGTCTTTCATTAAAAAGAAAATCAGTAAATTTAGAATAAACCTAAATTCTTATGAAAGAAAAGAATCTAATGTTTACTAATAACGTATTATGTGTCATATATTTAGCAAAATCCATTCACAAGCTTCCTTTTTTAGAACTTTTCCTAAAAATAAAAGTCATCTACAACTGGCTGCTGACTTGCCTTTCTCGCTTTGACTTTAGCTACCTCCACTCTTGAAACATGACTTAAAACTAGACTGGAGTTTCTGCTCATCCAAAATTAAACTTTATATCTTTCTGACTCTGGTCAGGATTCAGTCTTTCATATTCTTACTCATATTTAAATGCTTATACTTGTGTATCTATACTTTCCTAGTTATTACCTTCAGAATTAATCTCTATTTTTTGAATCCCCAAACCATAGTTTATATCAGTCTTACAAAGAGTAATGATGTTCTTCCTTGTATCTTAGTCATTTTTCAATACAAGTTATATATCCCTTCTGGCAATATTCTCGCCATCTACCTTAAGTATTATTATATTTGAATGGATTATATTAATCCCAGCTAAATATTGCTTTCCCATCTCCCATTGACTATTGGTGTGGTCATGTGACAACAACCTCACCAATAAGATGTAAATAGAGTTGATGTGATCAATTTCCAAGTCATGACCTTAAAGAGAGTAATGTTCTCCTTCTGTCCCTCCTTTTAGCCTTCCATCACCCAGAATGTGATGATATTTGAGGAAGACTTTGGACCAAGGGTTGGTAGAGCAACTAGATAGAAGAAAAATGGGTCTCTGACATTGTAAATTCACCATACCAACCCTGAATCATTTATGTTATATTGTAACCTTAAAAACAAATGCTGTTTTGTCTTGCTTCAGCCACTGCTATTTTGGAGCTTGTTATAGTATCTAAATCTCCATTAAAATTAATATGACCTAGATTTATAAATTCTTTAGGAGCACGAATCACAGCCTGTCTGCAATTTTTATATCATTGCATTGTTTAGCCAAATACCTTGTATATACAAGAACTTAATAAATGTGGTTGCATTGAACACATTTCCCAAAAAGTACATTGAGTAACATCTTATGTAAGGGAACTGGCATACAAAAGGATAAAATGAGATCCTTTTTCTCCATGTAGTAGAGGAATGGAGATAATCCTTGTCTAAGCCTCGCCCAAATTGCAGATTTGACCCAGGGCAGTGGGTAGAGAGAAAGAAAAAGAAATGGTCGCTGTTTTAAGTTACTGAGTTTGGGGAGTTTGGGGTGGTATGTTAGGCAGCAATATATAACCAGAACAATCCTAACATTACCCCTTCTTTTTATCTTCTTATTAAATAAAGTGACTTTTAAATGTAAATACAAATGAATAACATGATTATTTTAAAGGTTTGTAGTCTACAGTTCAAAATCAAGAGTTTGTAACAAGTGGTTTCCTGGTATGCAGAGGGAGGGGCAGGGTTGAACGGATGAAGCACAGGGGAGCTTTAACTATTTTGGATGACGCTGTTGTGGTGGATATATGACAGTACACATTGTCAAAACCCATAAAACTTTTCAGCACCTTAATGTATGCTACTTAAAAACAGAAACAGAAACATTTAAGAGGTTTGAAGATTCCAGGAAGGAATGCAAAATGTGACAGAAGGGTCCAAGTGTATTACAAAAGTAAAAAAGATGCATACTGAAAAAGGGGCAAGATGTCCTCACTTAAGTAACACTGGGAATGAGTGTAATCCGAAAAATTAAAGGTAAAAGGTATTATATACAAGACCTATACTTTGTTGATAAATTCATATTCCATAGTAATACAGGTTAACAATTCTGAAATTACAATACATGTATACTGGAATTGAATAAATAAATGGATGGTGGATGGTGTGAGCTAGATTTCTCCCTGTTGGAGTGGGAAATAGCAAAGGGAGATACCTAGAATGATCTATGTGGTTGGCATGTGGTAATGAATTCAAGGTCGAGGCATAAGTGTGAACTCATGTTTAACTTGATATATAGATAGTTGTTTGTACATAAATACACATAGATTTGCATATATACATATGTTAGTATACACACATATATTTCCTTGCCCTATCAGCTGAGAGGGCCTAGAAGCAATGACACCCCAATAGCAATGAGTGCACCTGACACCTAGATCTTGGTTTCTAATACATTCTCCAGTAAGGGAATTAGAGCTCATTAGATGAATGGCTGATTCTAGGACTAGGGCAAGAAATTAAAAAATAAGCCTAAAGCATTTTGCAGTGCCAAAAAGTAAGAAAGTGCTAAAAACAAAAATGATAAAAATATGTCAAAGAGACACAGGACCCCGCTGAAGGAATTCCCAATGGCTAAAGCCAGAACAATTTGAGCAACAACAACAACAAAAAAAAGTAATATTAGATTTTAACCCAAAGTATAAAGTAAATGTTCATCAGTTCATACAAAATAAATGAATAAATAAAGATAAGAGACAAATGTCTCATACAGAAGAATTCCAAATAATTTATGTAAATACTCTTCCCTTAAGGATATGAAGTATAACTCCTCATTCCTTAAGTGTGGGCAGCACATTGTGGCTTTTTTCCAAAAAGTACAATATGAAAAGGAAGACAGGAGAGTAACCTGACAGTGGTACAACTTTATGAACACTACTCTAGCCCGGTAGTCAAGCCTAACATCAACTGTGGTAAGTCATGTTCATCATATGTATCCTTCATATGCTATAATGAGAATTGCACTGTTCCTCTGACCTTCCTCCCAAAAGTCCATATTCAGTCTAATGAGAAAAAAAAAAAAAAATCAAATCCATCCCAATGAAGGGACAGTCTTTAAAGATAAGCACTCTTCAAAAGTGCCGAGGTCATCAAAAACATAAAAAGTAAGGGAAATGGTCACATCCAAGAGAAGCCTGAGGAGATGAGACAACTAAATGTAATGTGGTATCCTGGGTGGGATCCTGGCACAGAAAATGAACACCAGGCAAGAATTTTAAAAAGCTAAATAAAATGTAGACTTTAGTTAATAATAATATGTAAATGTTTGCTCCAGAACTATGAAAGAATAAATGTCTGTGATTTGAAGCCACCCAGTTTGTGGTACTTTGTTTCTGCAGCTTTATGAAACAAATACACATGGGTTTCTTATGAGAAGTATGCTGTAATTCTTCTGCTTGTTCCTCTATAGGTGAAATTCCCTACCCACACACCCACCCATCCCTCATCCCCTTGGTTCTTTCAAGATTTCTCTTTGTCTTTAGCTCTGCAATTTGAATACAACATGCCTTTGTGTCCATTTTTTTGGTGTTTATTCTTCTTGGTAGTCTATGAGCTCTCTGGTCTGTTGATTTGGTGTCTGTCATTAATCCTACAAAATTCTTGGCCATTATTTCATTAAATGTTTCTCCTGCTCTATTATGTCTTACTTCTCTTTCTGGTATTTTGTCTTATTTTGTCTTGCCTCTTGTTTTTGGGCTTCCCTAAGTACCCCACCTTAAAGACAGTCTGCAACTCTCATCCTTTACAATTTAATCTACTGTTATTACACCAGATCCCTCTTAGTAAAGTAGTAAGGTGTAAGCAAAAGAAAGCATTCCAGAATGTTATCATTAAATATCCATTTTTTAGTAGGTCAATGTATCAGAGCCGTCACTTTCATATATGCTTCTTAGCTTTTTTCACCCCTTGGGAGATACAGGAAAACTAGAGTCTTTTCTTGTTTTCCAAGGAAAGACCTGGAGTGAGAACCCTTCTGGGCACGGATTTTTAAATACTGGCAACTCATTCAGATTAGTTGTCTATTTCTACACTGTTCAAATAACTCCAAATGCACTTTAGTTTAGACCTATGTTATAACCTATCAGTTGATTATTTCCCCTCTAAATATTTCTACAACCACTCAAGTTGTAGCAACTTAGGGCCATCTGAAAATGTCTATCACTTGAGTAACTAGATACATATACAATACCAGATATATGGTCAATATCAGTGAGGTATTACTTAATATTACTTTCTATTAAAATAACAAAAGACTTCAGTCTAAAATAAGTCTCTCTTGCTAAAGTTGTTAGAGTTTACTATATCTCTAGTCAGTCTTGTGGAAATAAAAATAGTTCACTTTATTCGAGTAACTGTTTATATCCTTAAAATAATTTAGTAACTCCTCTCTAAACCCCAATCCCTTTAACTTTTGCATTACCAATCTATTTCTTCTACTTTAACAATTTTGTACTCTTACTTAGTAAGATTCCTTCTCAGTTCCTCCACAACTCTTTCTAAATAGTGAGCTCAAGCCAGAGAAAACGGGGAATGACATCAGGATTCACATTATGGGTCCCTATTTCCCAGCCTAATACTGATAGCAATAGGAGACAGAGAAATTCCTAGGCAGACAGGGTCTGGTCACCAGCAAGCCTCAACCTTCAACCTGAGGGTGGAGCTGCTTGTTCCAGATAGAGTCCACGACCAGACTGAGAACTTCTATCGCCATCTTACTCACTCTCTCTGGATTGGTTCCTTCTGGATGATGCCTTTTAACCAATCAAATGCTGCTTTTTCCAAGACTGCCCATGGACCAATCAGCATGCACACTCCCATTCTAAGGCCATAAAAACCCCAGAGTCAACCTCACAGAGGGCAACCCACTTTCAGGGTCCCTTTTCACAGCTGAGAGCTTTCCTTCTGTTGTTCAATAAAATTCTTATCTGCCTTACTCATTCTACAGTGTCCATATACCTTATTCCTCTTGGGCATGGAATAGGAATGCAGAACTTGCCAAGCTGAGGTCTGCGGGAGCAAAAAAGCTCTAACCCTCGTGTTCGCTGAGCTGTGGATGATGGAAGTAAAATGGCTATAATCCTCCCATTCATTGAGCTGTGGGTGGTGGGAGTAAAAGAGTTGTAACCTTCCCTCTTACTTGCTGAACTACAGGAGTTGCAACAATACCATAACTGGTTCTACATTGCAATGCTTTTAACCATACCATATACATTTTAAATAAGCTGATACTGGACTTCAAAAGACAGTGAGAGAGCATCTTTATGAATCAATGAATCCTAGCAACCTTAGCAAGAGAAACTTATTTTTTATAAAGATGGGGTCCTACCATATTGTCCACGCTGGTCTCGAATTTCTGTGCTCAAGTGATCCTCCCACCTTGACCTTCCAAAGTGCCGGGATTACATGTGTAAGCCGCCACACTGGGCCACGGGTATCATTTTAGCTAGCTCTTGACTTTTAAGTTAAAAAAGGCAGAATAGTATAGTGGTCATATGCAAGGGCTTTGGAGTCAAGCAGGCCTTTGTTAGAATCCTTGGTCTGAACCTGGGCAACATAGTGAGACCCTGTATTTACAAAAAATTTTAAAAAAACAGAATTAACTGGACATAATGGCAAATGCCTGTAGTCCCACCTACTCAGGAGGCTGAAACAGAGCCTAGGACTGAGGGTTGCTTGAGCCCAGGAGTTTGAAAATGCAGTGAGTTGTGACCACACCACTGCACTCCAGGCAGGGCAACAGAGTGAGACCCTATCTCAAGAAACAGCAAAACAACAACAACAACAATAAAAGCCTAGTTCTGGAGAATACTAATAAATTACCTTCACAAATTAATTAACTATATTTCCTTCCCTATAAGATGAAAACATCGACTTATAGAAAAATATATAAATGAGTTAGCAGAGAGTCTGGCTCATAATACATAATAAATGAATAGTAACTATAATTAGTTTTAAGAGTTTTATTTTGTCCATAAATTCATATTAAGATGCTATAGGGGACTTCTGTGAATTTTAATCTGACTAAAGCAAAAGAACTTGCTAATTACCTTCTGTTTTACCCCAATGACATATATTCTATTTAATGAGTATAGATTTTGAATCTTGGTTTCGTGCTTAAAATTTTATTGCCTTGAGAAAGTAGTTAACCTCACTGAGTCCAAGTTTTTTCATTAATAGTAGACATTACAAACTGATTTCCTATGTTTAGATTAGAGATAGTGTTAATTCATTTATTTAATATAAACTTTTTTTATTCTTCTACTATATACCAGACCTTATTTTAGGAAATTTTGATACAAAGGAAATCAAAATAATCAAGGATTCTAATGTCAATTAGCTTATAATCCAGCTATAGGAGAAAGACAATAAATAAGCAAGACAATTTCAAAGTGGGATAAGTAATAGGAAGGAACTAAGCAGAATGATATTAGAATATGACTGGGAGTGGAGGAGGCACTTAGTTAAAGCAACCTGCAAATACCTCCCTGAGAAGGAAATTTTCAGTAAATCTCCTAAAGGGTTAAAAAAGAATTAGCCACTATAAAAACAAAGACAATATTTTTTTAAAGATGAAGAGAGCTTTTTAGGCAGAGGCTACAACACCAAAACCCAAATGCTAGCAATATCTTCCATGTTTAGGAACAGAAATGAGCAAGGGCTTTGGAAATGTTTTCAAAGTCAAAAGAAGACTAGTCAGCTGGACTGAAGTAAAAGAAACTTAGAAGATGACGGGGAGAGGTAGACAGGGCCATATGGCATAGGGCCTTGGCAACAGTTGTTACATTTGATTCTATTCTAAGTACAATGAAAAGAGTTTTGGGCAGGTACCTTTAATGATGGACCTATATTTCTAAATGTTGCCTGTATTGATAAGAGACTAAAGGCAAGAATAAAAGCAAGACCAGTTAAAGGCAACTGAAGGAGTCCAGGCAAGAGGTGGTGGTGGCTTTTATGGCAGTGGTAGCTATGAAATAAAGAGAAGTGAAAATATTTAACATATTTTGAAGATAAGATTAACAGCATTTGCTGGATGGGAAACAGTTAAATCAAGGATGACACTTAGGCTTTTTGATAGATGGTGGTACCTTACATTGAACTGGGAAAACAATGAAAGGAGTAAGTTTGGGGTGAGGAGTAATGAGCAGTTTAGTTTTAGGCATGTTGAGTTTAGATGCTTAATACAAACCCAGATGGAAATATCAAGGAGATCCTGTATTTCTAAAGAAAGACCTGTACTGGAAAGACACTTAGGAGGTCTTTGGCACATAGATGATATCTAAATGGTGATGAATGTGATCAATCACCTAGAAAATGCATGTTGCTCAATAAAGAACCAGTATGACTTCCATCCAGGACTTTCATCCAGCATTTGGAGCTCTCGTAAGGAGAACGTGCAGGAAAGCATATGGTGAAAGCGCCACAACTAAGAGCAGAAGAAAAATCTAAGTGGCTGACGTCCTAACAAATGAGAAAAAGGTGAAGAGAGGTCTCATGTATGGAATGCCACTGAGCGGTTTCCACTGAATTAAACAACTAGGAATCACTGGAACATGGAAAAAACCAGTTTCAATGGAGTGATGGGGCCAGAAGATGCAGTGCAGTGAGTTGAGGAGCACTCACAGCAGAGAGTAAAAACACC
>NW_012108552.1:438860-442121 GCF_000951045.1 Mandrillus leucophaeus | reverse complement strand
ATGTTCATCAGTTCATACAAAATAAATGAATAAATAAAGATAAGAGACAAATGTCTCATACAGAAGAATTGCAAATAATTTATGTAAATACTCTTCCCTTAAGGATATGAAGTATAACTCCTCATTCCTTAAGTGTGGGCAGCACATTGTGGCTTTTTTCCAAAAAGTACAATATGAAAAGGAAGACAGGAGAGTAACTTGACAGTGGTACAACTTTATGAACACTACCCTAGCCCGGTAGTCAAGCCTAACATCAACTGTGGTAAGTCATGTTCATCATATGTATCCTTCATATGCTATAATGAGAATTGCACTGTTCCTCTGACCTTCCTCTCAAAAGTCCATATTCAGTCTAATGAGAAAAAAAAAAAATCAAATCCATCCCAATGAAGGGACAGTCTTTAAAGATAAGCACTCTTCAAAAGTGCCAAGGTCATCAAAAACATAAAAAGTAAGAGAAATGCTCACATCCAAGAGAAGCCTGAGGAGATGAGACAACTAAATGTAATGTGGTATCCTGGGTGGGATCCTGGCACAGAAAATGAACACCAGGCAAGAATTTTAAAAAGCTAAATAAAATGTAGACTTTAGTTAATAATAATATGTAAATGTTTGCTCCAGAACTATGAAAGAATAAATGTCTGTGATTTGAAGCCACCCAGTTTGTGGTACTTTATTTCTGCAGCTTTATGAAACAAATACACATGGGTTTCTTATGAGAAGTATGCTGTAATTCTTCTGCTTGTTCCTCTATAGGTGAAATTCCCTACCCACACACCCACCCGTCCCTCATCCCCTTGGCTTCTTTCAAGATTTCTCTTTGTCTTTAGCTCTGCAATTTGAATACAACATGCCTTTGTGTCAATTTTTTTGGTGTTTATTCTTCTTGGTAGTCTATGAGCTCTCTGGTCTGTTGATTTGGTGTCTGTCATTAATCCTACAAAATTCTTGGCCATTATTTCATTAAATGTTTCTCCTGCTCTATTATGTCTTACTTCTCTTTCTGGTATTTTGTCTTATTTTGTCTTGCCTCTTGTTTTTGGGCTTCCCTAAGTACCCCACCTTAAAGACAGTCTGCAACTCTCATCCTTTACAATTTAATCTACTGTTATTACACCAGATCCCTCTTAGTAAAGTAGTAAGGTGTAAGCAAAAGAAAGCATTCCAGAATGTTATCATTAAATATCCATTTTTTAGTAGGTCAATGTATCAGAGCCGTCACTTTCATATATGCTTCTTAGCTTTTTTCACCCCTTGGGAGATACAGGAAAACTAGAGTCTTTTCTTGTTTTCCAAGGAAAGACCTGGAGTGAGAACCCTTCTGGGCAGGGATTTTTAAATACTGGCAACTCATTCAGATTAGTTGTCTATTTCTACACTGTTCAAATAACTCCAAATGCACTTTAGTTTAGACCTGTGTTATAACCTATCAGTTGATTATTTCCCCTCTAAATATTTCTACAACCACTCAAGTTGTAGCAACTTAGGGCCATCTGAAAATGTCTATCACTTGAGTAACTAGATACATATACAATACCAGATATATGGTCAATATCAGTGAGGTATTACTTAATATTACTTTCTATTAAAATAACAAAAGACTTCAGTCTAAAATAAGTCTCTCTTGCTAAAGTTGTTAGAGTTTACTATATCTCTAGTCAGTCTTGTGGAAATAAAAATAGTTCACTTTATTCGAGTAACTGTTTATATCCTTAAAATAATTTAGTAACTCCTCTCTAAACCCCAATCCCTTTAACTTTTGCATTACCAATCTATTTCTTCTACTTTAACAATTTTGTACTTCTTACTTAATAAGATTCCTTCTCAGTTCTTCCACAACTCTTTCTAAATAGTGAGCTCAAGCCAGAGAAAACGGGGAATGACATCAGGATTCACATTATGGGTCCCTATTTCCCAGCCTAATACTGATAGCAATAGGAGACAGAGAAATTCCTAGGCAGACAGGGTCTGGTCACCAGCAAGCCTCAACCTTCAACCTGAGGACGGAGCTGCTTGTTCCAGATAGAGTCCACGACCAGACTGAGAACTTCTATCGCCATCTTACTCACTCTCTCTGGATTGGTTCCTTCTGGATGATGCCTTTTAACCAATCAAATGCTGCTTTTTCCAAGACTGCCCATGGACCAATCAGCATGCACACTCCCATTCTAAGGCCATAAAAACCCCAGAGTCAACCTCACAGAGGGCAACCCACTTTCAGGGTCCCTTTTCACAGCTGAGAGCTTTCCTTCTGTTGTTCAATAAAATTCTTATCTGCCTTACTCATTCTACAGTGTCCATATACCTTATTCCTCTTGGGCATGGAATAGGAATGCAGAACTTGCCAAGCTGAGGTCTGCAGGAGCAAAAAAGCTCTAACCCTCGTGTTCGCTGAGCTGTGGATGATGGAAGTAAAATGGCTATAATCCTCCCATTCATTGAGCTGTGGGTGGTGGGAGTAAAAGAGTTGTAACCTTCCCTCTTACTTGCTGAACTACAGGAGTTGCAACAATACCATAACTGGTTCTACATTGCAATGCTTTTAACCATACCATATACATTTTAAATAAGCTGATACTGGACTTCAAAAGACAGTGAGAGAGCATCTTTATGAATCAATGAATCCTAGCAACCTTAGCAAGAGAAACTTATTTTTTATAAAGATGGGGTCCTACCATATTGTCCACGCTGGTCTCGAATTTCTGTGCTCAAGTGATCCTCCCACCTTGACCTTCCAAAGTGCCGGGATTACATGTGTAAGCCGCCACACTGGGCCACGGGTATCATTTTAGCTAGCTCTTGACTTTTAAGTTAAAAAAGGCAGAATAGTATAGTGGTCATATGCAAGGGCTTTGGAGTCAAGCAGGCCTTTGTTAGAATCCTTGGTCTGAACCTGGGCAACATAGTGAGACCCTGTATTTACAAAAAATTTTAAAAAACCAGAATTAACTGGACATAATGGCAAATGCCTGTAGTCCCACCTACTCAGGAGGCTGAAACAGAGCCTAGGACTGAGGGTTGCTTGAGCCCAGGAGTTTGAAAATGCAGTGAGTTGTGACCACACCACTGCACTCCAGGCAGGGCAACAGAGTGAGACCCTATCTCAAGAAACAGCAAAACAACAACAACAACAATAAAAGCCTAGTTCTGGAGAATACTAATAAATTACCTTCACAAATTAATTAACTATATTTCCTTCCCTATAAGATGAAAACATCGACTTATAGAAAAATATATAAATGAGTTAGCAGAGAGTCTGGC
>NW_012108552.1:437986-438810 GCF_000951045.1 Mandrillus leucophaeus | reverse complement strand
ATGAGAAAAAGGTGAAGAGAGGTCTCATGTATGGAATGCCACTGAGCGGTTTCCACTGAATTAAACAACTAGGAATCACTGGAACATGGAAAAAAACAGTTTCAATGGAGTGATGGGGCCAGAAGATGCAGTGCAGTGAGTTGAGGAGCACTCACAGACAGAGAGTAAAAACACCTCTGATCTCTATTGCCAGTAAACTTCCATGTCTAGAGAACACTGTGTACTTGGTTTCAAAATTACTAACCTGGTAGCAATTCCACTACAGTGAATATCAAAACTGAAAATATATGATCAATTTCTAAATTCAAGATGACTCTCCTTAAAAGAATTCTAATTCTTCCTATATAAAGCTATTCATTACAAATAAAAAGAGATTTTTATGGAGTCCATAATCCTATTATTCTATTTTTATGAGGGGCTATATTTTAAATTAGAAACATTGCTTCTTCCTGCGGGGGGTATGGGGTGGGGTGAGAGGAGATGTAAGTTGTTCTTGAAATCTTGTCATCTCTGAAATTCTTAATCACTTCATTTGTGTGAAATTAAAGCAAATATTGGGGTAGGTTAAAAAAGTCATTATTGCTAAAAATGATAAAGGGGATATCACCACCGACTCCACAGAAATACAAACTACCATCAGAGAATACTATAAATACCTCTACACAAATAAACTAGAAAATCTAGAAGATGTGGATAAATTCCTGGACACATACACTCTCCCAAGACTAAACCAGGAAGCAGTTGAATCCCTGAAAAGACCAATAGCAGGCTCTGAAATTGAGGCAATAATTAATAGCCTACCAACCAAAAAAAGTCCAGGACCA
>NW_012108552.1:434135-436109 GCF_000951045.1 Mandrillus leucophaeus | reverse complement strand
TGGAAACCATCATTCTCAGCAAACTACCACAAGAACAGAAAACCAAATATCGCATGTTCTCACTCATAGGTGGGAATTGAACAATGAGATCACTTGAACACAAGAAGGGGAACATCATCCTCCAGGGCCTGTTGTGGGTCGGGGGAGGGGGGAGGGATAGCATTAGGAGATATACCTAATGTAAATAACGAGTTAATGGGTGCAGCACGCCAACATGGCACATGTATACATATATAACAAACCTGCACATTGTGCACATGTACCCTAGAATGTAAAGTATAATAATAAAAAAAGATTAAAAAAAGAGGTCATTATTGCTTTTAGTAAAGAAAGCAATAAATGAATACTAAGATTAATTAAGAGCAGAAGAGAAACTGAATCATTTAATCAAGATCTAGGGTTAATCGATGTGAATATATTCCAAAATGATCAAAATAATACAAACCAAACGCTAGAAAAATCATTCTTGGTCTAACAAAATCAGAATATTGTACACTGTTTTACCAGGATTTACCTAGGATTTAGGAGTTTGATGGTGTTTCTTTGTTTTGCTGATGGGCCAGCAATGGGGTAACTAGAGGCAATGACACTCCTCTCTGAGTGTTCTCCAGAAGGTGGAGTCCTCACTGCCACTTAATCTTGTATAAACTTAAACTCCTTATGTAATCTTTTTGAGCCTGTTTCCTCAGTTAAAATGTATATTTATGCAACTGACATTTGTTGAGTCTCTACAGTGGATCAAAAGTTGGTATCTACATCATGATACTTATGTTATGGGGTCACTCTGAGGGTAAAAGCTCCTGACTCAGTACTCAGGCATCATTGTTGCCTCTTATTTCGTTCTTTTTCAAGGTCTTTGCTCATGTTTCCTCTCCCTGATGTACTCTTCCGCTCCTTAGCGTTCAATTTTGCTGGGCTAACTCTTAGGTATCCTCCTAATCCCAGCCTTCCCTGACACTCTCACACTCTATGAGGCCCCTCAGTTTTACAGTCTTCTAGCATACTATGCTTTTCTTTCATAACATTTACCACAATTAAAATTATTGTGGTGATAGTTTGCTAATTGTCTGCCTCCTCATTATTTTGTTGACATTGCTGAGGACATTATCTGATACCTAGAGGATGTTTAATAAATATTGTTGAGTGAGTAAGTGTGTGAATTGGAATTTCACTAGAAAAAAAGGATAAAGTGGGAGAATTTAAACATGACTCCAAGATTTTTAGATTGAATAATGGTGCCATTAATAAAAGAAAGCAGTAGATAAGGGATAAAAGATAATGAGTTTTTTAAAACATGTTAGAACTAAAGGTATTGCAAGAGATGAGAACTGAAATACATTTAAAAGTACTTATTCATTATGTGAATTCATTATGTGAATAAGTACTTTTAAATCAGCCTTGGAGATAGCTGAGGGGAGCTAAGAACAGTATCCTAAAGAAAACAATAAAGTACAGGGAAAGAGCTATGGATAGTTAATTTTATGTGTCAGCTTAACTAGGCCACTCTAACCAGATATTTGGTCAAACATTATTCTAGCTGTTTCTGGATGGGCATTTTTTTTATGAGATTAACCTTTAAATCAGTGGATTTTGAGTAAACCAGATTTTCCTCTATCACATGAGTGGGCCTCATACAATCAGTTGAACCACTTAACAGGATCAAACTGACCCCCCCAGAGGATGAGATAATTTTACCAGTGGGCTGCTTCGAAATTGAACTACAATTTCTTCTCTGCATCTGCAGTCTCCAGCCTCCAGCCTGCTGGTCTATCCCATTGTGTGTGTGTGTTCATATCTATACACACACACACACACACACACGCACAACCACAGATTGAAAATAAAATAATTAAAGAGATAATTGATTTAACATAATTCCAAATCACAAAAGAGGCAGAAAATAAAAGTCAAAACATTGACAATTAACCCTCTGTGGCCTTGCTGAAATAAATTATGATTTTCTATGCATGTTTT
>NW_012108552.1:431659-433650 GCF_000951045.1 Mandrillus leucophaeus | reverse complement strand
TTTTTTTTATGAGATTAACCTTTAAATCAGTGGATTTTGAGTAAACCAGATTTTCCTCTATCACATGAGTGGGCCTCATACAATCAGTTGAACCACTTAACAGGAGCAAACTGACCTCCCCAGAGGTTGAGATAATTTTACCAGTGGATTGCTTCGAAAATTGAACTACAATTTCTTCTCTGCATCTGCAGTCTCCAGCCTCCAGCCTGCTGGTCTATCCCATTGTGTGTGTGTGTTCATATCTACACACACACACACACACACACACACACACACAACCACAGATTGAAAATAAAATAATTAAAGAGATAATTGATTTAACATAATTCCAAATCACAAAAGAGGCAGAAAATAAAAGTCAAAACATTGACAATTAACCCTCTGTGGCCTTGCTAAAATAAATTATGATTTTCTATGCATGTTTTCTATACCTAGATGCTTTTACTTTACTGCTTTTGTGTAATTTAACATGAATTCACTTAATCTGTCAAAATGACAAGATGTTACAGAAAGCATGAACAATAGTTGTAACGTGAAATAGGATTGTGATAGTTTGGGAGTCATGGTTCTTTCAAACACAGAATGATTGTTTCTTGGAATCTTTCTAGTTTTACCCTCAGAAAGCTATCTGTGGTTCTGAATTTTGATTTGCTGATGGTCTGTATCTGTGACAACATTAGTATGTAGGTGCTTCTTCAACAGGTGTTTCATGAAAAGAGAAAAAAAGAAAAAGAAAGGGTTAGTTTAAGTGTTAGTTCGAATGATGAAATATTTACATGTATCTCTGCAAGCCTGAGGCAAAAACAAGCTAGAATCCTGATGACCACGATATAGAGTACTTTGTGCCAGAATCTGTAATGTGATGATAAACTGAACAGGAAAGTCAATAATGGAAAAACCTTAATTCTATTCAGCCACATTCCAACAGAAAATGCTGAGTCTGAAGGTCCTTTCTGTGCTGACCTTACCAGATTTCAACACAAAGAAGGAGGCGGGTGAATGTAGTAGGCCATTTTAAGACTAGAATGGAAGTTAATAATCATCTAATCTAATACCTTTATGTTCCTATAAACCAGTGTCCCAGAGAAGTTAAGTGACTAACCTAAGGTCTGACAGGTAGAACTTTTAGAAATAAAAGATAAGATAGGATACTAGCCAGATCTTCAAAATAGCAGCCTTGTATTACCAATAACTTCAGGTAAATCCCATATTAGCCACCACAGCACACAACTAGAAGAATATATTTAACATGTTGTTAAGCCTAGAACCCCAATGTCCTAATTCCAGTCCAGTACTTTTCATTGGGAATATTTTGTTGCTTTAATAATATACACCTATTCTCTACTATTGAACAAATATATCAATGTATAATCTTCTACTTTACAAAAGACTTTATTTTACTTGATCTCACAGCAATGTCCTGAGGTGACATATACTGATTCTCTTTCTAAGGTCACACAGTTCCTAAGAGCTGAATTGGAACCCAGCTTTTCTGACCTTTTCCAGCACCTTTGAACACAATCTTATTTAGTCCTAAAGTTATATAATTAGTTGGTATGTCAGGATAAGAACTCAGGCTTGAGCAGTGTGGGCAAGTAGTTTACTTTACTGACTGATTTGATAAGAAGACACAGATAAAAAACTACAACCACCAGAGAGTTTCATCATCTGGGTTTTGAGGTTTTCAACATCATTAAACAATTAAATACAAGACCCAGGGCTCTGTGTTTCTGATTATAAGAAGCCAAGGAGGAACTTAAAAAAAGAAAGGTAATGAATAACGGCAAAAGCAGATTTGTGTCATGGAAGCATGCATTTATTATAGCATTCAAAATCTCATTCCAGGTTACTAGGAAATGTGAATTCATTTTTAAAAATTATATTTAATATAACTTCTTCCTTTGTTTCCTAATGAAGTCATAAATCCTTTGGGACCAGGCATCCCCGCAGATTATGACACATTGCCTTCAGACTCCCTGGCATTCTGATAA
>NW_012108552.1:375382-431609 GCF_000951045.1 Mandrillus leucophaeus | reverse complement strand
AAGATAGGATACTAGCCAGATCTTCAAAATAGCAGCCTTGTATTACCAATAACTTCAGGTAAATCCCATATTAGCCACCACAGCACACAACTAGAAGAATTTATTTAACATGTTGTTAAGCCTAGAACCCCAATGTCCTAATTCCAGTCCAGTACTTTTCATTGGGAATATTTTGTTGCTTTAATAATATACACCTATTCTCTACTATTGAACAAATATATCAATGTATAATCTTCTACTTTACAAAAGACTTTATTTTACTTGATCTCACAGCAATGTCCTGAGGTGACATATACTGATTCTCTTTCTAAGGTCACACAGTTCCTAAGAGCTGAATTGGAACCCAGCTTTTCTGACCTTTTCCAGCACCTTTGAACACAATCTTATTTAGTCCTAAAGTTATATAATTAGTTGGTATGTCAGGATAAGAACTCAGGCTTGAGCAGTGTGGGCAAGTAGTTTACTTTACTGACTGATTTGATAAGAAGACACAGATAAAAAACTACAACCACCAGAGAGTTTCATCATCTGGGTTTTGAGGTTTTCAACATCATTAAACAATTAAATACAAGACCCAGGGCTCTGTGTTTCTGATTATAAGAAGCCAAGGAGGAACTTAAAAAAAGAAAGGTAATGAATAACGGCAAAAGCAAATTTGTGTCATGGAAGCATGCATTTATTATAGCATTCAAAATCTCATTCCAGGTTACTAGGAAATGTGAATTCATTTTTAAAAATTATATTTAATATAACTTCTTCCTTTGTTTCCTAATGAAGTCATAAATCCTTTGGGACCAGGCATCCCCGCAGATTATGACACATTGCCTTCAGACTCCCTGGCATTCTGATAAAACTGTCAGTATGTACAGTGATGACAGATGTGATAAAGAGATTATTGTGACTCTCACTGCCCATATTTTATTGTTTGTTACAGCCATCTTCTATTTCTGGAAAACACTCCCAGCTGCCTGCAACAGAGCTAGGAGCCAGAGATGGAAAATATGTTGTTTTTCTCACAGTTTACAACCTAACTTGCCCACCGTTAATTATGCAGTATAGGTAGGTAGAAATAATACTAGAAAACATGTCTTGAACACTGGTTTTATTAACTGGTTTCATTACGATAACCTTATTTCTGATCTTTTCTATTTCAGCATTCTGGAAGACTCATTAAAAACGTTTTCTCTGCAGTGTTTTATAACCTTTTGACATTTTCTTCTTATACAAATCATGCCAAATTTTTTTCTTAAGGTCTATAAATAGAAAGAGTGAGAAGAAATGGACACATTAACCCCTTATACATTTATAGCCTGACATATTTTAAGTGGATAAGTTATACCAAGACCTTTGTTATTATTTTATTTTGAAGATATGTTGTACAATAACTAAAACATTCTGTGTGAATTTTGTTATCTACTTTAATTACCAGTGAAGTAGCAAGCATTTAATATATAATGTATGTACAATTGATATGAAAATAATAGGGAATTGTGTTCTTTTGCATGAGTTTCTGAGGATAATTTGGGCTGCTTTAAAAGAAGGGAGGAAGCTGGGCATGGTGGCTCACGCATGTAATCCTAGCACTTTGGGAGGCCGAGGTGGGAGGATTGCCTGAGCTCTGGAGTTCGAGACCAGCCTGGGCACATGATGAAACCGTGTCTCTACTAAAATGCAAAAAATTAGCCGGGTGTGGCAACATGCACGTGTAGTCCCCATTACTTGGGAAGCTGAGGCAGGAGAATTGCTTGAACCTGGGAGGTGGAGGTTGCAGTGAGCCGAGATTGAGCCACTGCACTCCAGTCTGGCAACAGAGCAAGACTCCGTCTATTAAAAAAAATAAATAAATAAAAATTAAAGGAAAAAAAAACCATGTCTCCCATTATTCTGTACTTTTCCAAGGCCAGGGAAGATGAAGCTATACATGACTCACAGCCCTGGACCTTTTGATAACCACAACATAAGTCTAGTGTACTCTTGTTAATTACTTATAATTGTTACTTTATACTTCTATATATTTCAGGGTTTATTTTTCCCTTTCATCAAATGATGACAAAAAGCACTATAATGATTTTATTTAGAAATTATTTGAATTTATTTGTAGTATTTATAAATTTTCTTTCATGGTATAATAGAAATTATTTATTTCATAAATAATGTATGAATTTAATGATAATCAATAGAATCAATAGTTAAAACCTCCAACCTTTCATCCTTTACCATAACTACGCTCAAGTTTTAAAATATGCTGATTAAAATTTACTTCCTTCTATATCCTTTGGCCACCATTTCTTAGAGATTATATCTGATCAGACAGACGAATGAAAGAAAAATAATAAAGCAAAATACTCACACACTATTTAACAGTCCCTGATTAAAAATTGATTTGCATATAGAAATATATTAATTAAAAATTTATATTTATTATTAGGGTAACTTCTTTCTGAATATCACATTCTTTTCAAAGATTATCATATTTATTATAAGAACAGTACACTTTGTATCTTATAAATCAACCTTCTTGAGAAATACAATGTGATAAAAGGTATCCATAATCTTGTTTTATAAATAGAAGCACTTTGACATATAAGATTAACTGGTAGTCACACATCAAAAAATGTGTGAAGAAGCTGGCATCAGGAAGTTTACTGAGTCTAGTATTTAAGTAATATGAACTGCTGCCTCAAATGATGAACCAGCCATAACTTAAGTTAGCAAATCTACACCGAATGTCATGCATGTGGCAGAAAATAAAAGATATTGCCATTAAGGTGGTGGTCTGTGATCATTTAAAGGTCTCTAGTATCTAAAATAACTGCCAAATTAATTGTAGGGAAGACCTCTCTCAAATTAACAGGCAACAAAGAATGAAGCTACTTGTACATTTAAAATAAAGCAGGATTAAACTGACGTTAGCAAAGAAATCAATTACCAATTTTTACTCTAAAAGAAAGCATCATTTAATATTCTGTAATAGGTTATGGAATAATCTCTGAGCCCGCCCCAAAATATGCTGGAATTCTTTCCAGTGTGACAAATTTGACAAACCTCCTTGTCAAATAAACTTGTTACTTCTATACTTAGACTGAAGAAACAATGGTGGTTAACAGTAGTGCATATTTCAACCCAAGAATATCTCTATTTTTGAATTTAATTTGAAAAACTATTTTAGATTCAGGGAGTACATGTACTTGTTTTTCACATGGGAATATTGCATACCGATGGGAATTTAGTTTCTAGTGTACCACTACACAAACAGTGAACACTGTACATGACAGGTGTTTTTCAGCCCTTGTCATCTCCCATCTTTCCCCCTTTTGGAGTTTCCAGTGTCTATTATTTTCATCTTTATTCCCATGTGTACCCATTGTTTACCTCACACAAGTGTGAAAATGTGATATTTGGTTTTCTGTTTCTGAGTTAGTTTATTTAGGATAATGGCTTCCAGCTCCATCCATGTTGCTGGAAGGGACATGATTCTATGCTTTTTTATAACTGTGTAGTATTCCATGATCCATATATACCATATTTTCTTTATCCAGTCAACCACTGATGGGCGCTTAGGTTGGTTCCATGACTTTGCAATTATGAGTAGTGCTACAATGAACATATAGGTGCAGATGTCTTTTTTAATATAATAATTTGTTTTCCTTTGGGTAGATACCCAGTAGTGGGATTGCTGGGTCTAACGGTAGTTCTATTTTTAGTTCTTTGAGAAAGCTCCACAGTGTTTTCCATAGAGGTTGAACTAATTTACATTCCCACCAACAGTGTATAGGTGTTCCGTTTTCTCCACATCTGTGCCAACATCTGTTGGTTTTTGACTTTTTAATAATAGCCATTCTCACTGTCATAAGATGATAAGTCATAGTGGTTTTGATTTGCGTTTCTCTGATGATTAGTGATGTTGAGCATTTTTTTCAAGAGTTGGTTGGGCACTTGTATTTCCTCTTTTGAGAAATGTCTGTTCACGTCATTTGCCCAGTTTTCAATGGGGCTGGGTTTTGTTTTTGTTTTTGTTTTTCTCTCTTTTTGAGTTTATTTGAGTTCTTCGTAGAATCTGGATATTTGTCCCTTGTCAGATGCATAATTTGAAAATATTTTCTCCTATTCTGTAGGTTTGTTCTGTTGAATGTTGGTTTTACTGTGCAGAAGCTTTTTAGTTTAATTATGTCCCATTTGTCTGGGTTTATTTTTGTTGCATTTGATTTTAGGGTGTTCATAAATTCATGCCTAGGCCAATCTCGAGAAGAGTTTTTCCTAGGTTTTCTTCCAGGAGTTTTATCGTTTCAGGTATAACATTTAATTCTTTAATCCATCTTGAGTTCATTTTTATACATGGTCAGAGATAGGGATTCAGTTTCATTCTTTTGCATATGACTAGCTAATTTTCCCAATACCATTTATTGAATAGAATGTCCTTTCCCTATTGTTTGTTTTTAACAACTTTATCAAAGGTTAGTTGGTTGTAGGCATGTAACTTTATATGTAGGTTCTCTATTCTGTTCCATTGATCTATATGTCTATTTTTGCACCAGTGTCTTGCTGTTTTAATTATGATAGCCTTATAATATAATTTGAAGTCAGGCAATGTGATGCCTCTAAATTTATTCTATTTTCTTAGGATTGTTTCGGCTAGTCAGAGTATTGTTGGTGTTATACGAACTTTAGGATTGTTTTTTCAAATTTTGGTAAAAAATTATGTTGGTAATATAACAGAAATTGCATTGAATCTGTAGATTATTTTAGGCATATGGTCATTTTAATGATATTGATTCTTCAAATCCACAACCATGGGATGTTTTTCCATTTGCATGTGTTATCTGCAATTGCTTTTATCACTGTTTTGTAGTTCTTCTTATGGAGATCCTTAACCTCCTTGGTTAAATGTATTCGTTGGTATTTTATATTTTGCAGCTATTATGAATGGTATTGAGTTCTTGATTTTGTTGTCAGCTTGAGAATTATTGGTGTATAGAAATGTTACTGATTTTTGTGCATTTATTTTTGTATCATAAAACTTTAATTAGTTTATTTATCAAGTCTATGAGTCTTTTGGAGGAGACTTAGGAGGTTGTAGGTATAAAATCACGTCATCAGTGAGCAGAGATCATTTGAACTCCTCTTTTCCAATTTGGATGCCTTTTATTTCTTTCTTTTTTCTGATTGCTCTGGGTAGTGCCTCCAGTATGTTGAATATGAGTTGTGAGAATGAATACCCTTGTCTAGTTCCAGTTCTCAGGGGATACGCTTTCAGCTTTTTCCCATTCAGTGTAATGAGGATGTGGGTTTGTCGTTTGTCATATATGGCTCTTATTATTTCAAGATATGTTCCGTTGATGCCTAGTTCATTGAAGATTTTTATCAGGAAAGAATATTGGATTTTATTGAAAGACTTTTCTACATCTATTGAGATGATCATACAGTTTTTGTTTTTAGTTGTTTTTGTGATGAATCATATTTATTGATTTGCAGATGCTGAAACATCTTTGCATCCGCTCTAAAATAAAACCCACATTATCATGATGAATTATCTTTTTGGTGGGCTTTTCCCCCCAATCTTTTCTGGTTTGTAAGGTATCTGCTGAGAAGTCCACTGTTACTCTGATAGGATTGCCTTTATAGGTGATTAAATGCTTCTATCTTGCTGCCTTTCAGAATTTTTTCTCTACGTTGACTGTGCACAATCCAATTTGGTTTGCTAGTATCTTATTAAGGATTTTTGTATCTAAGTTCATCAGAAATATTCACCTGTAGTTTTCCTTTTTGTTGTGTTCTTTCCTGATTTAGGTATCAGTGATTGATACTAGTTTCATAGAATGAGTTAAGGAGGAACCCCATCTCCTTAATTTTGGGGGATAGTTTCAATAAGAGTGGTACCAGCTCTTCTTTCTATGTCTGCTAAAATTTGGCTGTGAACCCGTCTGGTCATGGACTTTTTTGTTGTTGTTGGAAGATCTCTTTTTACTGATATGGTTTGGCTCTGTGTCCCCACCCAAATCTCATCTCAAATTGTAATCTCCAGATATCAAAGTGGGATATGGTGGGAGGTGATTGGATCATGGGGATTGTTTCCCCCATCCTGTTCTCATGATAATAAGGAACTTCTCATGAAATCTGGTTGTTTGATAAGTGTCTGACACTTTCCTGCTCGTTCTCTCTTTCCTGCCATCATGTCAGACATGCCTTGCTTCCCCTTAACCTTCCAACATGATTGTAAGTTTCCTGAGGCCTCTCCAGCCATGTGGAACTGTGAGTGAATTAAACCTCTTTATTCATAAATTATCAAGTCTCAGGTAGTATCTTTGTAGCAGTGTGAAAAGGATCTAATACAGAAAATTTGTACCAAGGTAGTGGGGCAGTGCTATAAAGATAACCTGAAAATGTGGAAATGACTTTGGAACTGGGTAAGAGGCAGAGGTTGGAACAGTTTGGAGGACTCAGGAGAAGGCAGGAAAATGTGGGACAGTTTGAAACTTCCTAGAGATTTGTTGAATGGCTTTGACCAAAGTGCTGATAATGATATGGACAATGAAGTCCAGGCTGAGTTTGTCTCAGATGGAGACGAGAAACTTATTGGGAACTGGGGCTTTGGTCATTCTTGCTATGATTTAGCAAAGAGACTGGTGGCATTTTGCATCTGCCCTAGAGATCTGTGGAACTTTGAACTTGAGAGAGATGATTTAGGGTATCTGGCAGAAGAAATTTCTAAGCAGAAAAGCATTCAAGATGTGACCTGGATTTTCCTGAAAGCATACATTTATATGCATTCACAAAAAGATTATTTGAAACTGGAACTTATATTTAAAAGGGAAGCAGAGTATAAAGTTTTGGAAAATTTGCAGCCTGACAATGATAGGAAAAAAAAAAAAAAAAAAAACATTTTCTAGGGAGGAATTCAAGCCAGCTGCAGAAATTTGCCTAAGTAGTGAGGAACTGAATGTTAATATTCCAAGAAAATGGAGAAAATGTCTTCAGGGTATGTCAGAGACCTTCACAGCAGCTCCTACTATCACAAGCCCAGAGGCCTAGGAAGGGAAAAATGGTTTCCTGGGCAAGGCCCAGGGCCCTGCTCCTTTGTGCAGTCTCACGACATGGTACCTGGCATCACGGCTACTGTGACTCCAGCTGGGTTAAAGGGACCAAGATACAGCTCAGGTCATTGATTCAGAGGGTATAAGCCCCAAACCTTGGACGCTTCCATGTGGTGTTGGGCCTGCGGGTGCGCAGAAGACAAGAGTGAGTTTTAGGAACCTCCTAGATTTCAGAGGATGTATATGGAAACACCTGGATGTCCAGAAAATGTGAGGTTGGAGTCCCCACACAGAGTCCTCACTGGGGCACTGCCTAGTGGAACTGTGAGAAGAGGCCACCATTCTTTACACTCCAGAATGGTAGTTCCATCAGCAGCTTGCATCACGAACCTGGAAAGGCTGCAGGCGCTCAACGCCAGCTGGAAAAAGTAGTCAAAAGGGCTGTATTCTGTAGAACTACAGGAGTGGAGCTGCCCAAGGCCTTGGCAGCCCACCCCTTGCATCAGTGTGCCCTGAATGTGAGAAATTGAGTCAAAGGAGATCATTTTGGGCTTTAAAATTTAATAGCTGCCTTGTTGGATTTCAGACTTGCGTGGTGGCTATGCCCCCTTTGTTTTGGCCAACTTTTCCTTTTGGAATGAGAACATTTACCAAATGCCTGTACCTCCATTATGTCTTGGAAGTAACTACTTTGCTTTTGATTTTACTGGCTCATAGACAAAAAGAGATTTGAACTTGAACTTTGGACTTGAACCTTTGAGTTAATGCTAGAATGAGTTAAGACTTTGGGGAAACACTGGGAAGGCATGATTGGTTTTGAGATATGGAAAGGACATAAGATTTAGGAGGATCCAGGAGTGGAACGATGTGGTTTAACTTAACTCTGTGTCCCAACCCAAATCTCATCTTGAATTGTTATCCCCAGGTGTCAAGGGTGGGATTTGGTGGGAGATAATTGGATTATGGGGGTGGTTCCCCTGTTCTTTTCTCATGATAGCAAGAGAGTTCTCATGAGATCTGGTTGTTTGATAAATATCTGGAATTTCCCCTGCTCACTCTCTCTCTCCTGCTGCCATGTAAGATGTACCTTGCTTTCCTTTCACCTTCTGCCATAATTGTAAGTTTCCTGAGGCTGCCCTAGCTATGTGGAACTGTGAGTCAATTAAACCTCTTTTCTCAATAAATCATCCAGTCTCAGGTAGTGTCTTTATAACACTGTGAAAACAGACTAATACAATTACTGATTCATTCTTTTTACTCATCATTATATAATGTTCTCCTTTGTCTTTTCTTTTACTATTTTTTGGTTCAAAGTCTGTTTTATCTCATATGAGAATGGCTATTCCTGTTCAATTTTGTTTTCCATTTGTGTGATATATCTTTTTCCACCCATTTACTTTGAGTCTGTACCTATCTTAAAGCTAGATGTTTCTCTTGTAGGCAGTAGGTGGATGGTTTTATCATCCAATTCACCACTCTTTTTTATGGGGCATTTAGGCCATTTACATTCAAGATTAATACTGATATTTGAGGTTTTGTTTCTGTCGTAGTGTTGTTATAAAATTACCTAGGAGTTTCAGTTGTGTAATTGATTTCTAGGTGTAACTGATTTCAATTATGTAACTGATTTATGTGACCGTTTATTATGGCAAGTGTCATCCTTTAGTTTCCATGTTTAGAATGCTTTTGACCATTCCTTGGCTGGTCAGTCTAGTGGTGATGAATTTCATTAGCATTTGTTTTTCTGGGAAAGCCTTTATCTCTCCTTCATTTGTGAAGCTTAGTTTGGCAGGATATGAAATTATTGGCTGGCATTGTTTTTTCTTTAAGAAAACTAAAAATAGTCCCCCAATCTTTTCTGGTTTCTGCCGTAAAGTCCATTGTTAGTCTGATGGGATTTCCTTTGTCAGTGATTAGATGCTTCTCTCTTGCTGCTCTTAGGAGTTCTTTCCTCTGTGTGGACTTCAAACAGTCTAATGACTATATGCTTTGGTGAAGTTCTTGTAATTTATCTTCCAGGAATTCTATGAGCTTCTTGCATCTGGATGTCTAAGTCTCTCTAAGGCTATAGGTTTTCTTTAATTATTTCCTTAGATAGGTTTTACATACGTTTTACTTTTTCTTCATCTTTCTCTAAAATACTTATAACTCACAGCTTTGGACACTTTACACAATCCCGTATTTTTCAAAGGCTTTGTTCACTTTTTCAATTCTTTTTATTTTTATCTGACGGGGTTAAGTTAAAAGATCTACATTCGAGTTCTAAAATTATTTCTTCCACTTCATCTAACTTATTGTTAATACTTTCAACTGTATTTTGTAACTTCTTCAATAAATTTTTCATTTCCAGAAGTTTTTTGTTTAAATTGTGTCTATTTCTTCTTTCATGTCCTGAATTGTTTTTATGATTTCTTTCTATTGGTATTGTTTTTTATTGGATCTCATGGAACTTCTTTAAAATCAGTATTTTGAATTATTTATCTGGTATTTCAATGATTTCATTTTGGCTAGGATCTGTTGCTGTAGAGTTAGTGTTCCCCTTTGGTGGTGTTGTAATACTCTTGTTTTTAATTTTGGAGTTGTTTATCTGGTTCTTTTATCTGGATATGTTATCTTTCCTTACTTTTTAAATTTTGCCTTAATTTGGATGGAATTTTTCTCCCTTTGAAGAGGTGTATATAATATATATTGTTTTGTAGGGTCCTTTGGCTTTGGTTCTGGGTGTTTTTAGTGGCAAGAAATCTTTTTAAGTTACATGCTTATATTTAGCCTTTGTATGGTAGCTTTCTCAACAGCTGTTTGTAGTATTGATGTGCTGGGTTTGTGAGCATACTCACTGCCTCCTGTGGGGTTGGGATGGTGGAGGTGTCAGGAGGCTGATCTCGTTCTCCAGTGTTTGGCACCTGTATCAGATTTCCTCTTGTGTTATACTATTCAACCTGTAGGTCAGAAGGTAGCACTTATGGGTAAGGCCTGGCTACTGGTAATCTGGATGGGTATACACTTGATCTTTGTTTTTAGCAGAAGCTCTCTGTTGCCTCAAGTATTGTGCTGATCTGTCGAACACATCATTGTCTGAGCTCTCTGCTCAGTCCAAGCAGGAAGATCAAGCTGGGTGGAGCTGAACAGGACAGGCCTGCCTACAGTTTCCCTAATGGCAGACACAAGCACCAGTACCAAGTGGGTGTGGTCAAACAGATGCCCCCCAAGCACATGGAGTTGTGCCTAGGCATGGAGTTGGGAAACCTCTGTTGCCGTAAATTATCTGCATGGGGAGAGGGAGTAGCCTAAACTCCTAATCTAGAAGTGTTGATGCTCCAAATGCCTGGAGATATGTGTGGGCGTGGTTTAGAGAGTGTGCTGCCTGCCAAGATCTCTGCACAGGAAGCGAGAGGAGACTCAGGCACTTATCTAAGTGAATAACTAATCCCTGGCAAGGAATGGAATAACCTCTATTGCAACAATGTCTTTGCAGAAGAAGGGAGAGACATCTACTAATCCAGGCAAGCAGGTATTTTGATTGCCTGGAAATTCCCCTACAAGGAGTGGACCAGCTGGTGGTGAAAAAAAAGCTTTGCAGGAAAGTGAGGGCAGCTCAGGAAGCTAATCCCTACAAGAGACTGCACCAAATGCCTAGGAATGTGCACAGGTGTGAAGTGGAGAGATCACCACTGCACCAAGATCTCTGCACAGGAAGGGCGGGATGACTCAAGCTACTAATCCAGACAGGCAGGTACTCCAAATGCCTGGAGATGTCCCTGGGAATGAGTGAAGAGGGCCCCTCTGCATCACAGTCTCTCCATAGGAAGGCTGGCGGCAGCTCAGGCTGCTAATCCAGGTGAGCATATTCTCTGAATGCCCAGAGGTATGCCTGGGCATGGAGCACAGTGATGAGCACCCTGTTATGCCACAGTCTCTGCACAGGAAGGATGGGGCTGCTCAGACTGCTAATCTAGGCAAGTGGGTGCTCTGAATGCCTGGAGAAATGCCTGGGTGTGGAGCAGAGAGGACCTCACTGCACCACAGTCTCAAGGGGGCAGGCTGGGGCAACCAGCAGTGACAAACACAGACCAGTTCCAGATTGCAAAACTTTCCATGGCTGAATGTTTTGCCACCCAGGATAAACTGCGGTTTCAGCAACTCTCTTATCACTTCAGTCTCGCACTGGGAGACAGCCCAAATCAAGTGCCTACTACTGGGGCACTTACCACAATCATCACTCAATTCTGGCTGTGGGAGCACTCCTCCTGCTCTAGAGCAAGTACTTCCTCCAATCTCTGACCTAACACTAAAATGTATGGGTGGTCATTCTACTGAGTCACCAAAGACTGACTCTGTATATATTACAGAGTTATGAAGCTGTTACAGAGTTATGATGATACAGAGTTATGATGCTGTTATGAAGAAATACCGGAGACTGGGTAAATTAATAAAGGAAACAGGTTTAACTGACTCACAGATCCACACTGAGTGGGGAGACCTCAGGAACCTTACAATCATGGCAGAAGTTACCTCTTTATGGGACAGCAGGAGAGAGAATGAAAGTAAACAGGGGAAATGTCAGACATATATGAATGCATCAGATCTAATGAAACTCATTCATTACCATGAAAACAGCATGGGGGAACCTCCCCAATGACCCAATTACCCCCACCTGTCCCATCCTTGACATGTAGGGATTATAATTCAAGAGGAGATTTGGGGTGGGGACACAGCCAAACCATATCACCGTATGAGCCAGAATTAAAAATGGTGTTCTGCTCTCAGTCCCAAATCTAGGAAAATTCTCACATTTCTGGATGTCTTTCCCTTTCAGCATCTCCTAACCTCTCCCCAAGTTAGATTCAGGACTTTCAAGAAATAAAGGGCTCTCCCTTGGCCTGGGTTACATGGGTCCCTAGTGAGAAGATGAGTCATAAAGGAAGACTCTCTGCCTCTCTCATGAGCAGTGGCTTTACTCACTTTTGTCAGCCAAATATCATCCCAGAGGCTGCTTGCCCAGCTTCTCTCTGGGATCTGAAGTGTCTTTCACTATTCCAGTGAATTCACGTTTTCATTCCTGAAATAAAGTTCACAGAATTCAAATAAAGTTCATACAGTTTCACTATTTCCAAGTGGCCAAGGGATGCTAAAAGCCTCTAATTCACCATCTTGGGGGAAAAAAAGGAAAACTTAATCTCTTGTAAAGAGGTAAAAGCTTTTATTTAAATGATGGCTGAGATATCATAATTTATTTTATTTTTTTCTTAGATTACTTAAGTGTGTTTAAATTCTTCTTATAATTCTGTGATGATTCAAGTAACTTACTGACATAGGTGAACATATTTACAATAGTCATTTTAGAACCAGCTACTTTCACTGTCTTACATAGAGTGTATTAATTTGCTAGAGCTGCCATAACAAAATACCAGAGTGGGCAGCTTAAATAATAAATTTATTTCTCACATTTGTGGAAGCCGGAAGTTCAAGATCAAGGTGCCAGCAAGTTTGCTTTCTTCCAAGGACCCTCCTTGGCTTGCAGGTGGCCATTTCTGTGACGTGTCCTCAGATGATCTTTTCTATGTGTTCAAGCATCCCTGATATCTCTTCGTGTGTCCTTATCTCCTTCCTTTTCTTATAAGGACACCAGTTATATTCGATTAGGGCCCAACCTAATGACCTCATTTTAACTTAATTTTCTCTCTCTCCTTTTTTTTAATTTGATTTTTATTATTAATTTTTTAAGACAGAGTGTTGCTCTTTTGCCCAGGCTGGAGTGCACTGGCATGATCTTAGCAACCTCCACCTTTTGGGTTCAAGTGATTCTTGGGCCTAAGCTTCCCAATTTCCTGGAATTACAGGTGTGTACCAACACCTCCAGCAAATTTTTTGTATTTTTAGTAGAGACAGGGTTTCACCATGTTGCCCAGGCTTGTCTCAAATTTCTGGCCTCAACTGATCCAACTGCCTCGGCCTCTCAAAGTGCTGGGATTGCAGGCATGAGCCACTGCACCCGGCCCTTAATTTTTTTCTTCAGAGGTGCTATCTCCAAATACAATGACTTTCTGAGGAAATGAGTGCTAGGGCGTCAACATATAAATTTTGGGGAGACACAATTCACCTAATAAATAGAACCATCTATTTTTAATATCCAGTAATAAAAATTGTGTTGTTTTTCAAAATATTTCTTAAACTACTTTTTCAAATAATAAAATACTGGGTATGTTAAGACATTCTGCAATTTTATTTTTATTTATTTTTCTTTTTGAGACAGGGTCTAATTCTGTCACCCAGTTTGGAGAGGAGCAGTGTGATCCAAGCTCACAGCAGCCTCAAATTCCTGGGCTGAAAGGACCCTCCCACGTTAGCCTCCCAAGTAGCTAGGACTACAGGCATGCACCACCATGCCCAACTAGTATTATAATTTTTCTCTTGTGTAGATATGGGGTCTTGCTAGGTTGCCCAGGCTGCAGCCCACAATTTTAAAGGGAAATGACTGCATATAGCAATAGAGTCGAACTGCAACACCATTACACAAGCACAATTTTCATCAAATTTTTAATTACAGTGAAGGCTGGGAATTTTTTGCAGGTTTTGTTTTATTTGTTTCCATTTGAGTTTTTGGTTCCTTTTACAAGTTCCCATTATGGAATTATTTCCAATTTCAGTTATTTCCAATATTTTCTCTAATGGGCAAGCATTATAAGTTCTTCAGTTCTTTTTCTTAAATGAGCATTCCTTTGCCACTTTGCAGGATGTCTTTATCTTTGACCTATAGTAATGAACCTTTCCCGTGGTCTGCCAGATGATGTTTCTCACCACCATACTTCTTATATATGACAATTTTTCAGTGACACATTCTCAGAAGATTAGAATTGCTTGGCCACCTTGCTTACTTGGCCTGTCCATTTTCAGCCACTTTCTTTTGTGACCTTTATGGAATTTATAGGTTATATATCAAAACTTTGTTAAGTGAAAGAAGTTCAGGATTATAGGTGCAACGTTAAATTACTACATTTACAAAAGAATATTTTCATTGGTAGGAAAAATCAGAATAAATCCTGTATAGCTGAGGATGACCATACATTTGAATTGTATTGCACTTAAAGGTATATAAAACTGTCTATATGTGTTATTTACAGTGATTTGCTTATGTGTGACATAAAGCATTTAAGAGCACTTACAAGGTATGATTTTTTTTTACTTAGAAGGTACAATTTTTTATTTATTCTTTGCATGAAATTTCAGAAGTCACATTTGTTTAATCTCTAATCCTCAAACCATGTGACAGTGGCGTACACAACTAATTACTTTTTTTCTTTTTTTTTTGAAATGGAATCTCGCTCTGTTGCCCAGGCTGGAGTGCAGTGGTGCGATCTCAGCTCACTACAGCCTCTGCCTCCTGGGTTCAAGTGATGCTCCTTCCTCAGTCTCCCGAGTAGATGGGATTACAGGTGCCCACTACCATGCCTGACTAATTTGTATAAATTTTTATTTTTTTAAATAGAGACAGGGTTTCACCATATTCCCCAGACTGGTCTCAAACTCCTGACCTCAGGTGATCCACCCACCTCAGCCTCCCAAAGTGCTGGCATTATAGACATGAGCCACCGTGCCAAGCCAACTTTGTATATAGCATTATAACCATCACTTTGAGATCCAGTGCCTGAAATAAGAGAGAGAGAGGGAAAAAAAAAACCCTTTACCTTTCTGTCTGGTTTGTTAACTATTTGATTCTTCACCTCAGGATAGATTTGCAGTCCAGCAGCGTAATTGGAATTGATACTATGTTACAAAGTCAGTGCCAAATTGCCACCTGTGTTTTTCCTGCAGGTTTTGCCACTTGGAAAAAAATGACTTAAGTACTGGGAGATAGACTCTTCTAACACCATATGGCAAAGTATTTTTTATGACTGAGATATTTCCTCTGAATGGCTATGGAAGTGTACAAATAAAAGGGGCTTCAGAAATATTAGTTGGAGGATACAAAGCCAATAAAATTATCACACTATAAGCAAAACATTTTATATTAGACCATCCTTGCATTGCTATAAGGAAATACCTGAGACTGGGTTATTTATAAGAAAAGAGGTTTAATTGACTTACAGTTCTCCTGGCTATACAAGAAGCATAGCAGCATTTGCTTCCTGGGAGGCCTCAGGAGGCTTCCAATCATGGTGGAAGGCAAAGCAGGAGCAGGCATATCACATGGTGAGAATGGAGAAAGAGGGAGAGAGAGAGAAGGTTCTGCACACTTTCAAGCAACCAGATCTGAGCAGTTGCGAGGACAGCGCCAAGGAATTGCGAGGACAGCGCCAAGAGAATGGTGTGAGACCATTCATGAGAAATCTGCTCCTATGATCCATACCCAAACTATATCACATTTTCAAGATTTTTGCAAGTCCTAATTACCTTTTCCCACAAATGATTTAAGGACAATAAGCAAGAAGCAGTATGTGCAATGAAGACGTGCATTTTAGAAGCTGGAACATGGTTCCATCGTTTCTGCTTGACAGAGTTTATGATGGTAGAATAGCTAGGAATGCAACACAAAAAGACCAATTTTGTTGTGATTTGTTTATTTTTATTTGTTTTTGAATGTTTGCAATTAGGAGCATTGAGTTTTCCTTGCAAGCACAAACACACGACTAAAGAAATGGATAGCCAAGCACATTATAGTTTTAAAGGTGCCCAATGGTGCTTTCCAATCTAATGATTAATAAAGAGAAAGGATTCTTACCAAAATTTCTAATTTTTAAAAAATCTCTCCTTGGTTCGAATCAAGTGATAATTAGTTGCCAAGAGTTAACCCTTCCAACTATTCTCCAGAGTAATAGTTTTAAAAACTGTAAATTACTTTATTCTTTAAGAAAACATCCAAATTTGAACATTAATTTAAAATTCATTGTGTATTATCTCTATGTGTTCATAGGACCCCTGTAGTCTAAAGAATTTAAAAAATTTCAATTGATCTTCTTGACAGATTCATATTTCTCATAAGACCCCCAAAAAAGGTGAAAAGCATCTTTTTCAGGACAGGCACAAGCAGATGCAGATCTGGGCACCAGCCTAGTGATATCTATCCTTACTCTGGTGTGTTCTCACTTAACTACTCAGCTTCCTCGTAAGACCTTGCCCCAGTGTTTTTTATCCTGTGTTAGACCAAAGACACCAAGTGAAAGATATGATCCCCCTTGGGGGATATACATAAATTTTTGCACATAATTTTAGGAGCTTGTTGACCTATGACCTCTAATCACGGGCAGCTCTCACTGATTTCATGTTAGATATTCCTTTAGATTAAATTACCTATAATAGCTCGTAACTTCTCTGTGTTTTAACTCAAGATTTTGGTCAAAAGTAAGTTCCATTCAGCTTTTCTCTTTGAGGCAAATTCTTGAAATTCAAGATTGTTGAGCAGTCTCATAGCTTATTGCATATGTCAGGATTTCACCTCTAGCCCAACAAATGATACCACAAAATAGGGTTATATGGTGTTCCACCAGCTCAGTAAGGGCAGTGAGTGGAAGCAAGTTTGCCAAAAAGGAGGAGAGTAGAGTAGGCAATATTGACACCTAAAAGATGCTATTAAAATATCTATGATATAAAGTATTTTTACATATAAAAGAATGTAGAGAATAATAAGTTATTAAACAATGATAAAAGACACCCATGCTCAACATGTAACTTCAGAAATGGAATATTGCAGATACAGCAGAATGTGTTTCTTGATCTTTATTTTCCAGCCTTCTTATCCCAAATGTGTTTCTTAATAAATCCCTGAGTTTCACTTATAATTTTAACAAATAAGTACATATGTTTATATATTAAGTCGTAACTATTTTTGAGCATATACATATATGCAATATGTATATGCATATATATTACAATACTGTGTGCCATGTTTTGTCCTTTTTATTAGATATTATGGTTCCAAGAGTAAACCATATTGTTCAGATAGTTGTAATTCACTGATTTTCACCATTGTACAATATACCACTGAATACATGGAATTTATTTGTTTAATGTCAATAGGCAATGAATCATTTTCACTTTTATCCTGTTAAAATTGCTGCCAAAATTATTTTTCTATTATTTTCTATATTATTGCTGCATATAGAAATAATGTTGTTAATTCCAAGCACATAGAACCAAGATATTTTCAAATTATAAAATGAAGAGCAACATTACTGGATTGTAGAATAGGTACACCTTCAGATTTAATAGACAATGACGAATTGTTTTCAAAGTGGTTGAACCATTTAAGAGACAATGACAAATTGTTTTCAAAGTGGGTGAGCAAGTGTTGAACATTGCTCACCGACCTCCAAACTTGATAATTTTTCCAATAAGTTTGAAATAAAATGGAAAATTCCAATTCAGGTTTATTGCGGTACAATTTACATAATGTAAAATTCACCTTTTTTAGGTGTACAGTTAATGGGCTTTGCCAGATGTATAATCACTACTTCAGTGAGACATAGAAAGTTTCCATTACTCTTCCAAAGGTTCCCTTGTGTCCCTGGACTCCTTACTTCAAGCTCCTGGGAACCACTAATCTAATTTCTGCTATTTTTAGTTGTGTGGTTTTTCCACACAAAATGTGAAATATCATGCACGTAGAATCATACAATATATAGTATTTTTGTCTGGTTTATTTCACTTAGCGAAATGCTGTTAAAATTCACCTAGACTGTTGCACATGTCAATACTTTGCACCTTCTTATTACGAAGAAGCACTCCATTGTGTGAATTAACACAATCTGTTTATACATTGGCCAGTGGATAAGTATTTTGGTTGTTTACAGTTTGGGGTCATCAGGAGTATAGCTTCCATAAATATTTACACTGAGGTCTTTGTGTGGATATATGTTTTCATATCTCTTGGGTAAATACTTATCAGTAAATTTGATAGGTTGTATATTAAGTATATGTTTGATTTTATTTACTGAAAAAACTGCCAAAATGTTTTGCATAGAGGAAAACATTCCCACCAGGATCCTATGAGAGTTGCAAATGCTCCACATCCTCAACAACAATTTGGGTTTTCTTTTTTTATTTTTTGTTTGATTTTCAGTTAAACTTTTAGCCGTTGTAGTGTGCATGTAGTGTAGTGGTTTTAAAATACATTTTCCTGATGACTGATGATGTTGAACGTCTTTTCATGTGCTTATTTTTCACCCACATATCTTTTCTGTTAAAGTGTCTATTCAAATATTTTGTCCATTTTAATTAGAATGCTTGTTTAGTTATTACTGAGTCTTGAGAGTTCATAATATATTAGAAATATTCTTAATAGAATGCATTCAGATGAATGTCTGTTTTGGGATATATAGTTTGCAAATATTTTTTCCCAGTCTTTGGCTTGTCTGTCAAGTTTCTTAACCATACCTTTGAAAGAGCAGAAGTTATACTTTTTCATGAAATCCAAACTAACAGAATTTTTGTCGTTATTGTGGTTAATGGTGCATGCTTTCTGGAACATATCTTAGAAAAAAGAAAAAGCAAAAAACAAGCTTAATCCAAGGTCACAACACTTGTTGCCTGTGATCCGTTTTAGAAATTTTATGCTTAATTTTTACATTTCATTTTATGCTCCACTTCTATTTTCATATGGTGCAGGTAAGAGTTGAGATTGATTATGTCTTCATGATGTTTAATTATTCCTCTATTGTCTTTGTTCATTCAGGCTGCTATAACAGAACACCAACAACAGACATTTATTTCTCACAATTATGGATGCTGGGAAATCCAGGATAAAGTCACCAGCAGATCCAGTATCTGGTGAGAGAACTCTTCCTGGTTTTGCAGATGGCCATATTTTTGTTTTATTTTCACATGGTGAAGAGAGATCCATCATCTCTCTCCTTTCTCTTATAAGGTACTAATCCCACTCATGAGGGCACCATCCCCTTGACCCAATTACCTGCCAGAGGCACCACCTCCAAAGATCATCATAATGGGGATTTAAGCTTCAAAATATAAGTTTTGGGATGACGAACATTGGAGGACTATTTTTTGGAAAAAAAAAACTATCATTTCTTTATTGAAGTATTTTGGCAACTTTGTCAAAAATTAATTGACCAATATATTGGAGCATGCTTCTGAATGTTATTTTCTGCTCCATTTATCTATATGTCTAGCTTGAAGCCAACACTATACTCTCTTGATCACTATGAGCCCACTAACTGTCTAGTGTAGGTTTTTTGTTTTTCCATGTAACATATAGAGTCAGCTTTTAATTTCTACAAAAGAATTGTGCTAAGATTTTATTAGAATTGTCTTAAATCTGCAGATAAATCTTGGGGACATTGGCATCTTAATGATATGTCTTCTAATGCATGAACATGATATATCTCCTCATTTATGTTTTCTTTAATTTTTCTCAACAATGTTTTCTACTTTTTGGCATCAAACTTGTATATATTTAATTAAATTTTCTCTAAATTTTTAACCTTTTTAGGCTATTGTAAATGATGTTAATTTTTATTTGTTTGTTTCTACCATATGGGATAGAATTAAGTTTTGTATAGTGACCTTCTATCCTTTGCTTTGCTAAACTCACTTCCTAGTTCTTGTACATTTTTAAGAAACTGTTCAGGATTTTCTACACTGATGATCATGTCATATCTTTATGGACTAATCATGTTTATTTTTTCTGAAACATCTGTTCACACACTTTGTTGTTTTTAATGTATCTTTTACTATATTGATTTTATTCACGTTGAGTTTTACATATCTTTTTACTAATTTTGTGGATCATAGAAATAAAATGGCAAAACATTCTCACAGTGGTGGGCTCTTACTGTGGTACTTTTAATGAACAGAAGTTCTTAATTTTTTCCAGCTTTACTGAGGTATAATTGAAAAGTAAAATTGTATATATTTAGAGTGTACAATGTGACGTTTTAATATATGTATACATTGTGAAACGATTATCAGAATCAAGTTAACACATGTATCACCTCACATTGTTATCAGTTTTGTGTATGTGAATTGAGAACATTTAAGTTTTACTCTCTTAGCAGATTTCAAGTATACAATACAGTACTATTAACTATGGTCACTATGTCATACATTAGATTTCTAGCAAAAGTTCTTAATTTAATATAATCAAATTTAACAATATTTTATCTTAAGATTTATTTCATGTGTTTTCTTTAAGAAAGCTTTCTTATCTTTTAAGCATTTTTTAAATTTGCCATTCACATTTAAATCTTTTTTCCACCTCAATTTGATTTTTATATCACATGAAGTATTGAACAATATCATTTTTATATATAACCCATAACTATTTCTCAAATAGCTCCTTATTTTCTCATTCATCTGCAGATCCACTTTCCTTATATGCTTCCTCATATAGAAATACATAACTATGTTTCTGTCTTTTCTAATTACTACATAACATTTCTTTTATTGTGTTGATTCCTGAAAAGAATACCACATTGCATCAATTATTCCAGCTAGTTGTTGAAGCAAGTCCTTCAAACTTATTCTTACTCTCTAAAGTCTTATTAAGTCTTGAGCTTCTCTTTTTCATTTTAAGTTTAGAATTAAGTTGTGATATCATGTCTTTTGCAGGGACATAAATGGAGTTGTAGGTTATTATCCTTAGTAAACTAACACAGAAACAGAAAACCAAATGCTGCATGTTCTCACAAGTAGGAGCTAAGCGATGAGAACACATAAACACTTAGAGGGGAGTAACACACATTGGGGCCTTTTGGAGGGTAGAGGGTAGGAGAGAGAAGCTATGGAAAAATAACATTAAGTACAAAGGGTACTGGGCTTAATACACCAGTGATGAAATAATCTGTAAAACAAATCCCCATGACACAAGTTTTCCTATGTAACAAACCTGCATTTATACCTCCAACGTAAATAAAAGTTAAAATAAATTAAATAAATCAGTTTACTCTCAAGTTCCACAAAGTGAAAAAAAACATTAAAAACACTCTTGTTATTTTGATTGCACTTTTCTAACTTTTTAAAACAATTTTGGAAAAATTACCAACTTTATAGAATTAAATCCTTTTTTTTTTATTATTATTATTTTGAGACGGAGTCTCGCTCTGTCGCCCAGGCTGGAGTGCAGTGGCGGATCTCAGCTTACTGCAAGCTCCGCCTCCCGGATTTAGGCCATTCTCCTGCCTCAGCCTCCGCGTAGCTGGGACTACAGGCGCCCGCCACCACGCCCGGCTAGTTTTTTGTATTTTTTTTAGTAGAGATGGGGTTTCACCGTGGTATATGTCTCTATTTAGTTGGACAGTTTCAATGTCTTGCAATGATACATTGTTACTCTTTTACTTTATAGTAAAAAGTTATTAAAATAAGATGTTTTTATATTAACCTTTTTTGCCATTTACAGTTCTCTTCATTTTTTTGTGTAGATTCTGCCTAAACATGTTATGTAATATTTCATATAGTTCAGTTCTACTGGCAATGAATTTTCTCAGTTTTTTTTTTGTTTTGTTTTGTTTTTTTGTCTGTAGAAGTGTTTATCTTACTTTCACTTTGGAAAGGTATTTCCTCTGAGTATAGAATTCTAAGTTGAGAGTACTTTATAGATAACACTCTGGGTTTGCAAAGTGTCTAAGAAGTTAGCTGTGTATAATATATACTTTTTACCTCTGTCAGCCTTTAAGATATTGCCTTTAACTTTTCAACATTCTATAATATTTCTAAACGTCTTCCATTCCCTCCCTCGCTCCCTTCCTTCCTTTCTTCCTTCCTTCCTTCCTTCTTTCCTTCCTTCATTCCTTCCTTCCTTCCTTCTTTCCTTCTTTCTTTCTTCTCTCTTTCTCTTTTCCCTTCCTTCCTTCCTCCTTCTTTCTTGCTTGCTTGCTTTCTCTCTCTCTCTCTCTCTCTCTCTCTTTCTTTCTTTCTTTGCCTAGGGTTCTCTAGACTTCTTTAATCTTGATTTTCTTTTGTTCAATTTGTTTTAAAAATCATCAGCTATTATCTTTTCACATATTCTTTGGCCCACTTTCAAAGTGTCATCTCTTCTCTTTTTGAAACTGCACTTCCATTTTTGTTAGACTTGTTGACATTTCCCAGAGTTCTTGGACGTTCTGTTATGTTTTTATTTTTTAAACTATTTATTCTTTTTATGTTTCTGTTTAGATCAATTCTATTAGCCTATCTACAAGTTCATTATTTCCTCAGTTGTATAAGCAGCACATATAAAAATTTGTGGTACTCATTTGAAGCATTTCTTAAACAGGATTTGTCATCTATTTATATAATATTAAAATCTAAATATGTTCTCATTTTTACTATAATTTATTCTTTTGATCTATGAATTACTAGCAGGACATTTCTAAAGTATCAAATATGGAGATAATTTTAGCTATCTTCTTATTGTTGGCTTCTAACAATTGTCCTGCTATCATAGAATGTAATCTGAAAGGCCAATCCTTTGAAACATGTTGAGACTTACTATATGGCCTACTTTACAGTCAATTTTCCTTAAAGTTTCATGTGGGTATAAAAATAACATGTATTTGCTAACTTTTATCTGTAGGGTTTTATACAAACCTATTTGGTAAAACTTGTTAATTTCATGCTCAAGTTTATATCCTTATTGATTTTCAAAATTTTATTTGTTGGTGCATGTTCAATCTTCTAAATACTAGAAGTAGAAACTCAAGTCTCTCACTCTAATGGTAAATTTATAAATTTCTCTTTTTAGTTCTATAAATTTCTGTTTTACGTATTTTGAAGTTCTTTTTGACATATATGTTCATAATTTTTCCATATAATTTTAAGAACTGAATACTATTAAGTAATATTCCCTTTGTCACTATCAGTATTTTTTGTTTTAAAGTCTATTTTGTCTAATATTGATAGAATTATATTAGCTTACTTTTGGTTAGCATTAGATTGGTATTTCCTTTTCCATCCTTTGCCCAACTGTGCCTTTATGTTTGGAGCATATATCTTGTAAACAAAAACTATATAGTTTAAAGTCCAGTCACTTAATCTCTATGTTTTAACTTATATTTTATATAACTTTTATGTAGAGTGTGATTAGTCATATTTGGAATAGATTTCTGTTACCTTATTTTGTGCTTTCTGTTCATCCCACTTGTTCTATTCTTTCTCTCCCTTTTACTTTTGAATTGATTTTTATTATTATTCATTTATTTTCTTTTTATTGATTTAAAAGTCATATGTCATAGCTTTATTATTCTAATGTTTACTCTTAAAATATTAATATGTAATGTGCGATCCTGGAATAAATTTTTAATTTTGCTAAGAGGACATTTTTGGGACAATTACTAAACATAAATAAGAGCCATACATTAGATAATGATGTTGTATCAATGTTCTGATTATGATACATTTTTGGAAATTATGTAAGAAAGTATCTCTAATCTTAAAAGTTTATAAATATTTAGGGGTAATGGAACATTACAATACAGCTTCCTCTCAAATGATCCAGAAAAAAATAATAATATGTATGGGTGTGTGTGTGTGTGTGTGTGTTTTATGTTAACCAAGATCAAAATGTGGCCAACTTGTTTCTTCCTGTTTGTCAAATGACATCTGATAACACAGGCCCTGAAGGTTTCCTGAGCTGAAAATTTTAAAAATGTTTAAAGGATTTGGAAGAAAAACAGAGAGATGAAAGAACAATTTTAGTGTGTCAGATATCTTGCCAATTTTGTTTCTGAAATTTTGGCATTTCATATCAAATTTTAAAATTTATATATTAGCAATATAACCCCTTTTTCTTTAATCTACATTGCAAATATTTTCTCCTAATTTTTCAATTGTCCTTTAATTTTACTTAACCAACACAAACATAACTCAAGCCAGATACACTATTTTTTCTTTATTGCATCTGATTTTTGGGTCATAGTTAGAAAATGTTTCCCTATTATCAGTTTATACCAGAATTTATTTTTTAGTACTTATATGGTTTTATTTTTTATATTTAGACTTCCAATGAATTTTAATAATTACGTACATGTGTGGTATGAAATATTAACCTAGTGTTATCTTTTCAGTAGTTATTTTTTTAAATAAAAGATGCATTTATTGACCAAAAAATCAAATCTAACCAGTGGTTTTTATATTTTTTAAATTTTTAAGGTATTTTTTAAAATTCTTGTGGGTACATAGTAGGTGTATATATTTATGGGGTACATAAGATGTTTTGATAGAGGCATGCAATGTGAAATAAGCACATCATGGAGAATGGGGTATCCATCTCCTCAAGCATTATTCTTTTGAGTTACAAATAATCTAATTACATTCTTTAAGTTATTTTCAAATATACAATTAAGTTATTATTGACTATAGTCACCCTGTTATATTATCAAATAATAGATTTTATTCATTCTTTCTATTTCTTATACCCATTAATTATCTCCACCTCCACCCAAACCTCCCACTATCTTTCCCAGCTGCTGGTAATTATCCTTCTACTCTCTAGGTTTATGAATCCAATTGATTTGATTTTTACATCCCACAAATAAGTGAAAACATGTGGTGTTTGTTTTTATGTACCTGTCTTATTTTATTTACCATTATGATCTCCACTTTCATTCCTGTGGCTGGATCTCATTCTTTTTTTATGGCTGAATAGTACTCCATTGTGTATATGTACCAAATTTTATTTATCCATTCATCTACGGATGGACACTTAGGTTTCTTCCAAATCTTGGCTGTTGTGAATAGTGCTGCAATAAACATGGAAGTGCAAATATTTTTTCAATATACTAATTTTATTTCCTACAGATATATACCCAGGAGTGGAACTGTAGGATCATATGGTAGCTCTATTTTTAGTTTTTTTGAGGAACTACTAAACTGTTCTCTATAGTGATTATAAAAATTTACATCCTTGGCAACAGAGTACAATGGCTCCCTTTTCTGAAAATTCTCAGCAACATTTATTGTCTGCCTTTTAGATAAAAGCCATTTTAACTGAGGTGAGATGTTTCATTGATGTTTTGATTTGAATTTCTCTGATGATTAATGGTGTTGAGCACATTTTCATATACCTGTTTCCCATTGGATGTCTTCTTTTGAGAAATGTCAATTCATATTTTTGTTCATTTTTAAATTGAATTATTACATATTTTCCTATAGAGTTGTTTGAGCTGCTTATATATTCTAGCTATTAATCACTTGTCAGAGGGGTAGGTTGCAAATATTTTCTCCCATTCTGTGATTGGCTTTTCATGTTATTGGTTGCTTCCTTTACTGTACAGAAACTTTAACTTGATGTGATCCCATTTGCTCATTTTTGCTTTGGTTGCCTGTGCTTCTTGCATATTACTCATGAAGTCTTTGCCCAGACACATGTCCTGGAGATTTTCCGCAATATTTTCTTACAGTAGTTTCATAGTTTGAGGACTTACATTTAAGTTTTTAATTCATTTTGATTGTATTTTTGTATATGGTGAGAAATAGGGTTCTAGTTGCATTCTTCTGCATATGGATATCCAGTTTTCCCACCACCATTTATGGAAGAGACTGTCATTTCCCCAGTGTATGTTCTTGGCACCTTTTTCAAAAATGAGTTCACTGTAGGTTTGTGGATTTAATTCTGGGTTCTCTAGTCTGTTTCACTGCTCTATGTGTCTGCTTTTATGCCAGTATCATGCTGTTTCTGTTACCATAGCTCTGTAGTATAATTTGAAGTCAGGGAATGTGATTCCTCCCGTTTTATTTATTTTTTTATTTTGCTTAGGACAGCTTTGGCTATTTTGGGTCTCTTGTAGTTCACATATATTTTGGGATTTTTTTTTTTCTTTTTCTGTGAAGAATGTCATTGGTATTTTGATGGGGACTGTATTGAGTCTGTAGATTGCTTTAGATAGTATGGACATTTTAACAATATTTATTCTCCTAATTGTTAAACGTGGAATGTCTTTCCATTTTTTGATGTCCTTTTCAATTTCTTTTATCAGTGTTTTATAGTTTTTATTATAGAGATTTTTCACTTATTTGGTTAATTCCTAGATATTTAAGTTTATGTGTGGCCATTATAAATGTTATTACTTTTTAATTTCGTTTTCACATTGTTCACTGTTAGCATACAGAAATTCTACTTGTTTTTGAATGTTGATTTTGTATCCCGTGACTTTACTGAATTTATTCATCAGTTCTAATAGCTTTCTTGTGGAGTCTTTAGCTTTACCCAAATAAAACATTATATCATTTGCCAACAAGGATATTTGACTTCCTCATTTCCAGTTTGGATGTTGTTTATATCTTTCTCTTTTCTGATTGCTCTAGCTAGGACTTCCAGTACTATGTTGAATAAGAGCAATGACACGACATCCTTGTCATGTTCCAGATCTCAGAGGAAAGACTTTCAGTTTTTTCTCATTAAGTATGATACTAGCTATGTGTCTGTAGTATCTGGCTTTTATTATATTGAGGTGTGTTCCTTCTATCCCCGGGTTTTTTAGGGTTTTTATCATGAAGAGATCTTAAATTTTATCAAATGCTTTTTCAGTATCAATTGCAATGATCATTGTGATTGTCCTTCATTTTGTTGATTTGTTTATGTCGAATTATTCGACATAAACAAATTATGTTGATTACCACACTGATTGATTTGTTTATGTCGAATTATTCTTGCATCCCAGGGATAAATTCTACTTGGTCTTAATGAATGATCCTTCTAATATATTGTTGAAATTAGTTTTCTAGTATTTTGTTGAGGATTTTTCATCAATATTCATCGGAGATATAGGCTTGTAGTTTTCTTTCTTTGATGTGTCTTTGTCTGGTTTTGATATCAGTGTAATACTGGCCTCATAGAGTGAGTTTCGGAGTATTTCCTCCTCCTCTATTTTTGGAATAGTTAGAGTAGAATTGCTATTAGTTCTTCTTTAAATGTTTGGTAGAATTCAGCTGGGAAGCTCTCAGGACCCAGGTTTTTCTTAATTAGGAGACTTCATTACGGCTTCAATCTCGTTATTTGTCATTGGCCTGTTCAGGTTTTGGATTTCTTCCTGGTTCAATCTTGGTAGGTTGTGTATATCTAAGAGTTTGCCCATTTCTTCTAGATTTTCCAATTTATTGGCATATAGTTGCTCACAGTAGCCACTAATAATCCTTTGAATTTCTTCAATATTAATTGTAATGTCTCCATTTTTGTTTCTGATTTTATTTATTTGGATCATCTCTCTGTTATTTTTAGTTAATCTTGCTAAAGGTTTGTCAATTTAACTTTTCACAAAACCAACTTTTTATTTCATTGATCTTTTGTGTTGTTTTTTCATTTCAATTTTATTGATTTCTGCTCTGATTTTAAAACTTCTTCTCTTGTACTAATTTTGGGTTTGATTTGCTCTTGCTTTTCCAGTTCTTTAAGATGCATCATTAGATTGTTTATTTGAAGTCTTTTTTTTTTTTTTCTTATTTGATTTAGGCACTTATAGCTATTAACTTCCCCCTTGAGTACTACTTTTGCTGTATCCCATAGGTTTGCATATGTTGTTTTTCCATTATTATTCATTTCAAAAAAAGTTTCAATATGCTTCTTAATGTTTTTATTGACCCACTGGTCACTCAGGAGCAAATTGTTTAGTTTCCATTTATTTGTATAGTTCACAAATTTTCTCTTGTTATTATTTTCTAGTTTTATTCCATTGTGGTCAGAGAAGATGCTTGATATTTTTTCAATTTTTTAGTGTTTTAAGACTTATTTTGTAACCTAACATATGGTCCATCCTGAGAATGATCCATGTGCAAGGAAAATAATGTGTATTTTACAGGTCTTAGATAAAGTATTCTGTAAATATCTGTTAGATGCATTTAGTGTATGGAGCATATCAAGTCTGATGTTTCTTTGTTGATTTTCTGTCTGGAAGATCTGCCCAATGCTGAAAGTGGGGTGTTGGGACCTATCTCTTTCTTTAGCTCCAGTAATTTTTTTTAGAAATCTGGGTGCTTCAGGTTTAGATACATATATATTTAAAATTGTTATATCCTCTTGCAGAATTGACCCCTTTATCATTATATAATGACCTTCTTTGTCTCTTCTTACCATTTTTGTCTTGAAACCTGTTTTATCTGATGTAAGTATAGTGAATCCTGCTTTGTTTTGGTTTCTGTTGTCATGAAATACCTTTTTTCATCCCTTTGTTTTCAGTCTCTTTGTGTCTTTATGGGTGAAATGTGTTTCTTGTAGGCAACAGATCAATCAGTCTTTTTTTTTTTTTCGTCCATTCAGCCAGTCTGTGTCTTCTGATTAGAGAGTTTAATCCATTTACATACAATGTTATTATATTATTGATAAGCAAGGACTTACCCCTGCCATTTTGTTAATTGCTTTCTGGTTGTTTTGTGGTTTTCTCTTCCTTCTTTCTTTTCTTTTTTTTTTTCTTTTTTCTTTTTTTTTTTTTTTTTTTTTTTTTTTTTTTTTTTTTTGAGATGGAGTCTCGCTCTGTCGCCCAGGCTGGAGTGCAGTGGCGCAATCTCAGCTCACTGCAAGCTCCGCCTCCTGGTTCACGCCATTCTCCTGCCTCAGCCTCCCAAGTAACTGGGACTACAGGCACCCGCAACTGCACCCAGCTAATTTTTTGTATTTTTAGTAGAGATGGGGTTTCACCGTGTTAGCCAGGATGGTCTCGATCTCCTGACCTTGTGATCCACCTGTCTTGGCCTCCCAAAATGTTGGAATTACAGGCATGAGCCACCGCTCCCAGCCCCCTTCTTTCTTTTCTTTCTGTCTTCCTCTAAGTGGTGGTTGTCTCTGATAACATGAGTTAGTTTTTTTATTTTTATTTTTTTCTGTATCCATTTTATGTTTTCTTGTTGAGGTTCCCATGAAGCTTGCAAGTACTATCTTATAACCCAATATTTTAATCTTATAACAATTTAACACTATTTACATAAACAAACACACACACAAAATAAAAACTCTATGCCTCAACTTCATCCACCTGTTTTTTAACTTTTTATTGATTTTATTTATATCTTATTGTATTTACATGTCTAGAAAAGTTGTAGTTATTCTTGATTGGTTTATTGTTTAGTCTTTCTACTTAGGTTAAGGGTAGTGTACACACCACAGTTACAGTGTTATATTATTCTGTGTTTTTCTGTGTACTTACTATTACTCATGAGTTTTGTACCTTCAGGTGATTTCTTATTGTTCATTAATGCCCTTTTATTAATATTTCTTATTAAAGTACTCTCTTTAGCATTTCTCGTAAGATAGATCTGGTATTGATAAAAATCCCTCAGCTTTTGTGTGTCTGGGAAAGATTTTTTGGTTCTTATTGAAGTCTTCCCTTTAGCATTTCTTGTAGGACAGGGCTGGTATTGATGAATTTCCTCAGCTTTTGTTTATCTGGGAAAAGTTTTTATTTCTCTTTCATGTCTGAAGGATATTTTCACTGCCAATACTGTTCTACAGTAAAAGCTTTTTCCTTCAGCATTTTAGATATGTCACTCTCTTGGCCTGTAAGATTTCCATTGAAAAATGTGCTGTCAGATGTATTTGAGCTCCATTGTATGTTAATTTGTTTCTTCTCTCTTGCTGCTTTTCATATCCTTTCTTTATTCTTGACCTTGGGGAGTGTGATTATTGAAGGTCTTGAGGTAGTCTTCTTTGGGTTAAATCTACTTGGTGTTCTATAACTGTCTTGTACTTGGATTTTGATATCTTCCTCTAGGTTTGGGAAGTTTTCCATTGCTATCCCTTTGAATAAACTTTCTACCATATTTCTTTGTCTACCTCTTCTTTATGGCCAATAACACTTAGATTTGCCCTTTCAAGGCGATTATCTGGATCCAGTAGGCATGCTTCATTTTTTTTACTTTTTTTTTCTTTTGCCTCCTCTGACAGTTTATTTTCAATTTGTCTGCCTTCAAGCTCTCTAATTCTTTCTTCTGCTTGATTCATTCTGCTATTATAGAACTCTGATGCATTCTTTAGTATGTGAATTGCATTTTTCAACTCCAGAATTTCCACTTGATTCTTTTTAAGTATTTCAATCTCTTTGTTAAGTTTATCTGTGAGACTTCTGAATTCCTTCTCTGTTTTATCTTGAATTTCTCTGCATTTTCTCAACATGGCCATTTTGAATTCTCTCTCAGAAAGGTCGCATATCTCTGCTTCTCTAGAATGGTCCTTAGTGATTTATTTAGTACATTTGGTGAGGTTATGTTTTCTTGGATGGTGTTGATGCTAATAGATGTTCTTTGGTATCTGGGCATTGAAAGGTGAGATATTTCTTGTGGTCTTCACTGGCTGGGCTTATTTGTAGATATCCTTCTTGGGAAGGATTTTCAGATATTTGAGAGGACATGGGTGTTGTGACCTAAGCTGTATCTGCTTTAGGGAGCATCTCAAGTGCAGTAATTCAGATAATTCTACCAGATCTTAAATAAATAGGGTAAAATTTGAAGGACAAAATTTGTAATGTTAATACACTTCTACCAGATCTCATCCAAGACCATCAAGGTGGTACCTCTGCAAGTCTGCAAGAATCACAGCATTACTGGCTGGATCTTATTGTTCTACCATCTTGCTCCACCCTCTGTCTCCCCAGTTATGTTTTATAAATGTTAGAAAAAATATGCCTCTTGGATTTCTTTCTCCCTCATGTATAAAAATGACCACACATAATTAGATTCTGAAGTGAGATTATGAGGCTTGAATCCATGGATCGAAATGTTAGGGAGATTCAGGATCTCTCTATGCTTTTTTTCTAATAACTGATTAAAAGAAAAATTAGGTGAAGTTATAAATTCTTTCTCAGAATGAGGTTTTTTAATGTATGAAAGAAAATACATAATGTTAAAAAAATAACCAGCTAGACCGAAACATAATTATAAAATATTTTCAAAGTCATTTATGACAAAGTAGATATCCATCTTTTTTATAATGGCACTAAGTAACCAGACCCAGTGGTAGGCCTAATAAGCACCACATTTTAAAGTAGTAGTGAATGTAAATAATATTTGGCAATATTTGTACCAACTATAATTTGATACAAAAACATCTCTGATTTACAATGGTGAGAAAAACCATAATTACTCCTAATACTATTGTGGTTGAGTACTCTCATTCACAATTTAATACTACATTATTTTTTTTAAAAGATTTTTTTCCACCCAAATAAAGATGAATTCTATCTCTGGACCCCAGGTTAGTAATGTGTGCTCTAGATAAAGCACAACTAGCAAAACATCAGCTGATAAAACAATTTAATCCAGTGACCATCTTCTTTAGACATCAGAATGTTGAAAAGTAAATACATTTTGTAATGACTCTAGGTGAGTCCTTCACACTTCAGTATCACAACCATTCCTCCCTATGTAGTAGAATGCCTTATTTGCATAGCTTCTTATACTTTATATTTGAGTATAATATTCTTACTCCAGAAGAATATGACACCATAGAAGTAGTGGTGTCCAGTAATAAAAGGAGAGACAGCCTGACAAAAGTGAGTAAATATACACAGAATAATGCCAAGAATAGAAGACTAAGCAGTGGTTAAAGAATGTATTGATTGAAGAGACAACTAATCTTTTCTATTTCAATTTTTTCTTAGAAGTAAATTACAAACAAAAAAATAAAGTGTTTTAACTTAAAATAGCAGTGCAATATTTAAGAAAATATTGAAAAATTTTAAAGTGAATTAACCTTACATGTTTTGTCCTTCAAATTTTAGTGTATTTAAGTCACATAAACCTTATATAAAACTTCCACACTTTTCTTACTCATATTTTTCTTTTTCACTTGTATTTTTTACAAACAGCAATAAATGGAAAATCAAAAAAAGGAACTAAAGCTTCTATGAAGTTAGAAAAATAAAAGCATTGCTTTAACTCTGTTACATTTCCTGAGAGAAACTATGCAAAGAATTATAACCTAGTTTTCCTTTATGCCCAAGGCTGAGTCATCAACTATTAAAAATACTTCTCTGCTATCTAACCCATTAGTTGTCCTGAACAAAAGCATTTCTTTCCAATTACGGCTTGATTCTACCAATGATAATAGGAGCGATTTGTTTAATAATGGAAATAAAAACAATGCTTGAAGTGATATTGAAAAAAGTCCACAACCTTAACTAAGTTAGAGAAAGCCAAATACTTATTGGGTATTCACCCTAGGTCAAACCTTCTAAACAGATAATCTCATTTCTATGAATTAGGAAATGTAATTTTTCTACTGTCATATTGATAGTAAGTAGCATAGTTGGGATTAGATTTATATATTATGTTGGAGTCTGCTCATCTGACTCTAAAATCGTTTAAAATCAGAATGGTTCACTTAAATCACTGTGTAGGTGATAAGAATAGAAAAACAAGAAAACCTAGGTAATACCATTCAGGACATAGGCATGGGCAAGGACTTCATCTCTAAAACACCAAAAGCAAAGGCAAAAAAAGCCACAGTTGACAAATGGGATCTAATTAAACTAAAGAGCTTCTGCACAGCAAAAGAAATTACCATCAGAGTGAGCAGGCAACCTACAGAATGGGAGAAAATTTTTGCAATCTGCTCATCAGACAAAGGGCTAATATCCACAACCTATAAAGAACTCAATGAAATTTACAGAAAAAAAACAACCCCATGAAAAAGTGGGCAAAGGATATTAACAGACACTTCTCAAAAGAAGACATTTATGCAGCCAACAGACACATGAAAAAATGCTCATCATCACTGGCCACCAGAGAAATGCAAGTCAAAACCACAATGAGATACCATCTCACATCAGTTAGAATGGCAATCATTAAAAAATCAGGAAACAACAGGTGCTGGAGAGGATGTGGAGAAATAGGAACAATTTTACACTGTTGGTGGGACTGTAAACTAGTTCAACCATTGTGGAAAACAGTGTGACGATTCCTCAAGGATCTAGAACTAGAAATACCATTTGACCCAGCCATCCCATTACTGGGGATATACCCAAAGGATTATAAGTCATGCCGCTATAAAGACACATGCACATGTATGTTTATTGCGGCACTATTCACAATAGCAAAGACTTGGAATCAACCCAAATGTCCATCAGTGACAGACTGGATTAAGAAAATGTGGCACATATACACCATGGAATACTATGCAGCCATATAAAAGGATGAGTTCGTGTCCTTTGTAGGGACATGGATGCAGCTGGAAGCCATCATTCTCAGCAAACTATCGCAAAAACAGAAAACCAAACACCGCATGTTCTCACTCATAGGTGGGAATTGAACAATGAGATCACTTGGACACAGGAAGGGGAGAATCACACACCGGGTCCTATTGTGCGGAGAGGGGAGGGGGGAGGGATGGCATTAGGAGACATACCTGATGTAAATGATGAGTTAATGGGTGCAGCACACCAACATGGCATATGTATACATATGTAACAAACCTGCACGTTGTGCACATGTACCCTAGAACTTAAAGTATAATAAAAATAAAAAAAGAAGAAGAAGAAAGAAAAAGAAGATACAGCCCCTGTACTATGTCCATTACACTATACAGGAGAATAGCCAGGGAAACAGATCCTTTCAATATATGCTCAAGTTGCTATGGGAACACAGAGTTTCCATATGGTTCTCCAGAGTCCTGTTTCTCTACATTATGCTGCCATTCACCAGATAATATGCCTGCTAATGTATGCACTACAGCACACAGTGAATAAAAATAATGATGCCTCAGTCATAAGGTTCCTCCATAAGGTGCTATTCTTCTTAAGAATATACCACTAGTGATGCAAAATAGAATATATGTACATTTTCATTTATCTCATGGCCACGAGCAAATTTAATCAAATTTCTGATAATGCTTGAGAATAACAGCAAAATTAGAACTGTAGCTCACACATTTGCTAAAAGTTTTTGTATAAGAGGCATTACCTAATAGTCTTTAATCATGGCAGATTAAACTGCAAATGATTCCATAAAAACATAATCTTTTTTGACATATCTTCAAGTATAGATTGTCTCCAAGACTGATGTCATATATGGAATCTCAAGTAATTTATATTCTAAGTAGTCATGCCCAATATTGTTATAAATGTATTTCCCTCTTTAATTTATAAATGATTATACTTTGATTTTCTTCCATTAAGAAAGTCTTGAGATAGTTGGTCCCTTTCTTACTCCAGTACACTAAATGGGATTTTGATTGATTTTGTTTGATATAGGAAAGTAAGAAAAAGAAAAATGTACTGGTATTTGTTACAGATTGTCTTTTAACTGAGCATAGTGTCAGTTTCTTTGTTTTGGCACAATATTGAATTGAATGGAATATCTGAAAAAGCATTATCAATAGTCTAGGAATTAATTTTAATATACCAATAGAAGAGATTGCCTAGCAAATACATTTCTTCAATTAACTGAAGACCATACTTTATTCAAATTTTCTTAGATTTTACCTAATGTTCTTTTGCTGTTCTAGGAATCTATCCAAGATATCGCATGACATCAACTTGTCATTTCTTGTTAGGCTTCTCTTGGCTGTGACAGTTTCTCAGTATTACCTTGTTTTTGATGACCTTGATAGTTTGAACGAGTATTGACCAGGCATTTTGAAGAATTTTCCTCAGTTGGAATTTCTCTGATGTTTTTCTCATGTTTAATTTTGGTTACAGGTTTTAGGGAGAAAGAATACGGAGGTAAAGTGCCATTCTTTCCATGTCATATCAAGAGTACAAGAGTACATACTATCAACATGTCTTATCTCTGCTGACTTTAATCTCGATCATCTGATATAATGCTTCTCAGATTCTCCTTTGTGAAATTACTACTTTCTTCCCTTTATTCTGGAAGAAAGCCGTTATCTGCAGCCCACGCTTAAGGAGTAGAAAGTCATGCTCTACCTTTCTGAAGGTGGAGTATCTATACACTCATTTGGAATTCTTTTACAGAGACTTGTTTATTCTCTTCTTTTTATTTATCAACCATTTATTTATATCAGCATAGACTTATGAGTGTAAATTCAATTTTTATATTGTGATTTTCTTAGAAAAGAGTTATTCAAGATTTTAAAAGTAAAAGTTATCTCTGAGAAAAACAAACAAAGTAATCATATTGATAAATTTAGGAATCAAAATAATATTTTAAGAACTGTAAGGCAAACTAATTTCAATTAACTACTAATATTTCCTACTATCCAATATTTATAAAATATAACAAGAAAGCTGAAAGACACAAACTACATAGTCTCAAGTGGTGATATAGAAATCATCTAGCAAATCCAACTGGTATGTAAGAAAAACACATGATTCAAAGGTCAGAACAGAGGTTTGAGTGTGCTTTGCAAGTTTTGCCTATTTACTAATCAAGTTAACTTAGTAATGATCAGTTATAACATTTATTTGGACAGTGTACAATAGATCAAATTATATTTCATAGCATTCAAATGCCACAAAATTTTACTGATTCAGGAAAGAAAAAGCGTATCAAACATAATACGAGGCCGGCGGATCATGAGGTCAGGAGATTGAGACCATCCTGGCTAACACGGTGAAACCCTGCCTCTACTAAAAATACAAAAAAATTAGTTGAGCATGGTGGCAGGCACCTGTAGTCCCAGCTACTCAGGAGACTGAGGCAGGAGAATGACTTGAACCCGGGAGGCGGAGCTTGCAGTGAGCCGAGATCTCTCCACTGCATTCCAGCCTGGGCGACAGAACGAGACACAATATCAAAAAAAAAAAAAAAAAAAAAAAAAAATGGAGAGAGAGAAAAAAAAAAACTCATAGAAAACTTTAAAGTGTTATGTTGCTATTATTTCAAAGATATCTTGTATATTAAGTGCAAATGCGCATTTTGGTGTAAAATCACAAATTTCACTTGTTTCAAAGTATATATCTGTATATCCTAAAGAAAAATGTCTTAAAAAATAAAAAAATCAATTGTTTGACTCAGAATTTGAAATGTTGTTGAAGGAATAATTACACTTTTGACCTTTTTGTTTTTTGAACTACTAATATTAGCCTGCATCTCCTTTATGATTAAAATGCCAAAAAATCTGAAAAGAAAGACGTAATATATAATGTCCTACTAAATAAATTGCATGTTAAATTCAAACCTGAAATGGGATATCTTTTATAAAGAAGGAACATGTGAATGACTAAAATTTGCCTAAAACATACATACATAACTCACTGTATTGTACATGAGTGCTATGTTGCTTACTTCTTATTTTAACTAATTTAAAACAAGTATTAATAGAACACTATCTACTATCACAGTCACTTGAAGTAAAATATGGAGTAACGCTGAAGAGCAACTCTGAAGTTGTATGAACACTAGATACTATACATTTCTGCAACACTCTCTTTTTGGCCTTAAAGCATTTGTGCATCAAGGCCACAGTGTAAAATAAACAGCATCACCAGGTCCTCAAATCCTCTATCAGCCTCAGCCTATGAAAATGTTAACTAGGATTTTATACTCAATTGCCTACAAGATGACTTAGCTGAAAAGCTGAATTTTTTTCTCAATCAATATCTTGAAGACACCACCCCTCAGCTCTTTTGTCACAAGGCCTACACAAACAACTGGCTTAAACAACATTTTCAGTGCCCATTCTGTTGGACACCAACTTAGCTTTGACTCCAAAACATATCACTCAAATGATAAGGGGAGAAAAAGGAAATGTGGTAGATAATTTCTTACCTAAAATATCCTGAGTCTCACACTATTTCCTTCTTCTTCATCCTCGCTTTTTATCTCACTTGGACTTTAAGATGAAGAGAATTTTCTGAAATTAGAGAAACCTCTAGGGCGTTTAACCGAGCTAACAGAATTAATATTTGAAAAAGGAGAAGAAAAAAATGCTAACTCTGTTGTCACCATTTATTATTCAATTATGTTTTTATTATTATCTTATAAAAGCTCAAGTTCTTAGTAAAATTACTTATGTCTGAGTTATTGAAAAATTAATTTTGTCTTTGAATAATATCAGAGCAATATCATAGAAAGAGATTTGGAAATGTTGATTTTTTTGTATATAACCAAGAATATCAGCAACATTCCTGATTCCTGTATCCGTTGCTTATATACACTGTATGGAGTAAAACACTTAGTTAAAGAAGAACAACTCATGGTAATTTCTTCAAGAAAACCCACGGTTATTTAATACTATTGTTGCTGTTGTGGTGGTGATGGTGGTAACAATCTATTTAAACAGGTATATCCTACACTCACCTGATCCATGAAAATATATCTTAATAAAAGATCCACAAAATGTCCAGCCTTCATCAGTGTAACTCTCTAGTACGTCCTCCAGGATAAAATGATCGCAACTAAATAAGATACTTGGCAGAACATAATTATTAGTGTTGTGTGACATCTACTATAAATGATTGTTTAGTTCAAAGCATATCTGTGATGCTTCTAGTACTAGCTAGTATTAAACTAGTTTTTACTTTGTGAGGATAAAATGAAATGATTGGTACATAAAAAGATGTTGAATCTTCGCTTCCTTAAATCAAGGTGTTCTATATTTCACACATATAAAAATAATCTAAAAATAAATATTACTTCATGATAGCTTCAAATTCTAAATAACTTTTTAATAAGACACTTTTAATAGGTATGTGCATGCAATATAGATGTAGTAGTTCATTTTCAGACTGCTGTAAGGAAATACCTGAGACTGGGTAATTTATAAATTTTCTCACAGTTCTGCAAACTGTACAGCTGCAAGCTGCTTCTGGCTAGGCCTAAGGAAACTTACAATCATTGAAGAAGGTGAAGGGGAAGCAAGCACATCTTCAAATGCTGGCAGGGGAGAGAGAGCATAAAGGGGGAGGTGCTACACACTTTCAAATAACCAGATCTTCTGAAACTTCTATTAAGAGACTACCAGGGGGATGGTGCTAAACCATTAGAAATCACCTCCATGATCCAATTACTTCCCACCAGGCCCCAACTCCAACACTGGAGATTACAATTCAACACGAGATTTGAGTGGAGACCCTTGCCCCATCCAAATCTCATGTCCTTCTCACATTTCAAACTGCAATCATACATTTCCAGCAGTCCCCCACAGTCTTAACTCATTTCTATATTACCGCAAAAGGCCAAGCCCAAACTTTCCACATTACCTCAAAAGTCCAAGTCCAAAATTTCCACATTAACTCAAAAGTCCAAGCCCAAAGCCTCATCTATGACAAGGTAAGTCCCTTCAGTCTATAAGCCAGTAAAATCAAAAACAAGTTACTTACCTCCAAGATACAAAAGAGGTACAGGTATTGGGTAAATGCTCCTATCCAAAAGGGAAAAAGTTGGCCAAAACAAAGGAGCTGCAGGTCCCACGCAAGTCTGAAGCCTAGCAGGACAGTCATTAAATCTTAAAGCTCCAAAATAATCTCCTTTGACTCCATGTCTCACATCCAGACTGCACTGACACAAGAGGTGGCCTCCCAAGGGCTTCAAGAGCTCTGCCCCTGTGGCTCTGCAGGGAACAGGCCCTGTGGCTGCTTTCATGAGCTGGTGTTGAGTCCCTGCAGCTTTTCCAGGTATAGGGCACAAGCTGCCGGTGGATTTAACATCTGCAAAACAATAGCCCATTTCTCACAGCTCCATTAGGCAATGCCCCAATGAGAACTCTGTGTGGGGCCCCAACTCCACATTTCCCCCTTGTACTGCCCTAGTAGGAGTTTTCCATAAGGGTTCTGTCCCCACAGCAAACTTCTGCCTGGACATCCAGGCATTTCCATACATCCTCTGAAATCTAAGTGGAGGCTCCCAAGCCTCAACTCTTGCCCTCTGTGCACCCACAGGTTTAACACCACACAGAAGCCACCAAGACTTGTGGCTTGTATCCTCTGAAGCAACAGCCCCAGCTGTACCTTGGCCCCTTTTAATCATGGCTGGAGCAGCTGCAACGCAAGGCACATGTCCCAAGGCTACACAGAGCAGTGGGATCCTGGGCCTGGCCCATAAAACCATTTGTTGCTCCTAAACTTCCAGACCTGTGATGGGAGGGGCTGCTGCAAAGGTGTCTGAAATGCCTGTATTAGTTTTTTTTTTCACACTGCTATGAAGAAATACCTGAGACTGAGTAATTTATAAAGAGTTCAATTGACTCACAATTCCACATTACTGGGGACCCTCAGGACACAAACATTCCTGGTGAAAGACAAAGGAGAGCAGGCACCTTCTTCATAGGGCAGCAGGAAGAAGTGAGTGCAAGCAGAGGAAATGCCCAATGCTTATAAAAGTATTGGTAGAACTCACTTACTATCATGAGAACAGCATAGGGAACTGCCCCTGTGATCCAGTTATCTCCACCTGGTCCTACCCTTGACGTGTGGGGATTATGGGGATTACAATTCGAGGGGAGATTTGGTTGGAGACACAGGGTCAAACTATACCGATGCCTTTAAGGCATTTTCCCCATTGTCTTCGATGCTAACATTCAGCGCCTCATTATTTATGTAAGTTTCTGCTGCTAGCTTGAATTTCTCCACAGAAAATGGGTTTTTCTTTTCTACCACATGGTCAAGGAGCAAGTTTCTCAAACTTTTACACTCTACTTCCTTTTTAAATATAAGTTCTACTTTCAGATAATCTCTTTTCACACACATTTGAGCAAATGCTTTTAGAAGCAGCCAGGTCAGAATTTGAATGCTTTGCTGCTTAGAAATGTCTTCCACCAGATACCCTAAATAATCTCTCTCAAGTTCAAAGTTCAATAGATCCCTAGAGCAGGGGCACAATGCTGCCAGTCTCTTTGCTAAAGCATAGCAAGAGTGACCTTTGCTCCAATTCTCAATAAGTTCCTCATCTCCATCTGTGACCACCTCAGCCTGGACTTCACTGTCCATATCATTATCAGCATTTTGGCCACAATAATATAACAAGTCTCTAGGGAGTTCCAAACTTTCCCTCAACTTTCTGTGTTTTCCTGAACCTTCCAAACTGTTTCAACCTCTGCCCATTACCCAGTTCCAAAGTTGCTTCCACAGTTTCAGGCATCTTTATAGATATGCCCCACTCATCTGGTACCTATTTTTTGTATTACTCCATTTTCACCCTGCTATAAAATATTTGAGACTGGATAATTTATAAATAAATAAGGTTTAATTGGCTCATGATTCTGCAGGCTGTACAGGCTTCTGCTTCTGGGGAAGCCTAAGGAAACTTAAAATCATGGCAGAAGGTGAACAGGAAGCAAGCACTTATTCACATGGCCAGCAGAGGAGGGGGCGGGGAGGGGACGGGGAGAGAAAGAGGCAGAGAAAGAGAGAGAACGAGCAGCAAAGGGTAAGGTGCTACGCTCTTTCAAACAACCAGATCTCATGAGAACTCTATCACAAGACTGTACTAGGAGAATGGTTCTAAACCATTAGAAACCACCTCCATGACCCAATAACCTCCCACCAGGCCCCACTTCCAACATGAGGGATCCAAATTCAGTATGAGATTTGGGTGGGGACACAGAGCCAAATCATATCAATAGATGTACTAAGAATTAAACATTGACAGTAATTTATGTAATGATGGAGAATATGTAGTATGTTCTATACTTTGAAGAAATAATATAGAATTCTATGATGGAGTGGCAAGGATGAAGGGAGGAATTATATTTACAACTCATCTAAAAATGACATTATGACAATTTATAAGCAAAAAGTCTAGACCATTTATCTATTTTAACCCATCAAAAATTAATAGCTACTTTGCCAAATACTGTTTTTACTGACTTTCACTCTGGCATTAAAGAAAACGCAGGTTCATCTAAACATGTTTAATCCTTAGAAGAGGAGGCCTGAACCGTGTTTACTACTGTATCCTATAAACTGTGTTTCTATTATACATAAAGTCAAAGAAAAGATAGTAAACCATTATTTTGTTATTAATGGTGACAGATCATTCTTTTTTATAATCCTGTCTCTTTTGTTTGTTTTGTAAATTAGATTTTTAAATATGGCCTATCTCTAACTATTTAGGCATATTTAATATAAAGATTATTTTGATCACTTTTAGGTTCCTTTGTTTAAATTCTGCCATGTACTTTGAAGAACACACAAGTCCTTCATAGTATTAATCTGGTTGAAGGATTGTCCTCCCATATATTTACCAATAAAGTCCACTGTAAGCTTCTCTCAGCTTCTCTATTAATTCAGGCTGCATATATACTGACATCTATACTAACAAAATGGCTTAACTGAGTTGGCCAGCTGGACTGAAAACTGTGTATGTAACTTTTTTGTAACTCTACCAGTTTACAATGAATTGGTTAGTGCTTAAGTAGTAATATGAAGTCTATGCCTACACATATAAAAAGAAAGAAAGAGAATAGAGGCAACCCACTTATTACCCAAATAATCCAGGTAAAGTTTTGAGGGAAGTCCTGACATATTCAAGTGGAAATCTTTTTTTCTTTTTCTTTATAAGAGATACTAAAACTAAGTTGGTATAACTTTAAGAAAGTTTTAAAAACACGGAAGACATTGAAGTTATAATTCCTGTAGGGAGCAGTTTTTATTGACTATGCTTTTAAATCTAATGTTTGTAATAAGTCAAGAGATGTTAAGACTATACAACCATTAAAGAAACAATATAACATGATGTTTTTCTAATACCTGCAGTTTGAAATCCTGCATTTTTATAGCACATCTTATTGAAAATAACAAATCAATTTTCTCCAACTCAAACCTTGAGCTTAAGATGAAACCAAATAGTTTGAGAAGTAAAATATGCTTTAATGTTTTATTATATTTAAGTGGAAGCAAAGGTACACATGAGGAATAAGAAAGAAAAATAAATCCCTGTACAGTTAGGAATTAAATGAAATTTTCAGATTTTACATTGAATGAAAATTTAGGTGTAATTTATGCAAAGGCCATTAAATTTTTCATTTGAATTCATCATATCAGTTTTAGTTTAGCCCTATTTCTCTGCATCTCTTTTCTTTTTTCCCTGTCAATGAGTTGGTAAGAATACTGTATCCATTCTGATTAGCCAGCAGATAAGCAATGTGGAAACTGATTTAAAGTCTCTACCACTGGAGATGTCAAAACAGATGTTACTTTTCTTCAGGATGACAGCGCTGGGCCTGAAATGTCAAACATAATTAAAAATTTTATTTTCAAATGTACTCCACAGTTTATACATACTGCAAGCACGTCTTACCTTTTGAACTTGTAGAGTGCTGTGCTCTGCAAAACGCGAGAGCCTTTATTTCACTTTAGATGCCATTTGGGAATTAAATCATTTCATCAATTGGTACCCAGAGATTTCCTTCGGAATTTGGCATGAAAAGACTGGCATTTCATTAAAATGTGCTGACAACTGAAGAGCAGTTCTAGCAGGACTGGTTTCTCTCACCCTTCTATGAATATCACGGTTTTTTCCCAGTGGGTTATCCAAGTTAGAGAATAAATTAAGGTCTTTATCTTTAGGATGATATTACTTATTTCATTCCGTAAAAAGGGAAAGTTTGGAAGTCTTATGTTACTTACTCGTATTTCTTTATTGTTTATTTTCTGTACTTTTTTTGAAACTTGAGTAATAAAATACCTGGGGAAAAAAATATCTTTGTCTTTTCATGATATATGTTCAAAACAAATTAAAAATACAGAACTCACCATATACAGCAGAGAAAATAAGCATAGATTTGTGCTCTCATGGTAAAATGAGGAATCCCAAAAGCATGGGTTCTCCAAAGAAGATTCTCTGCCACTAAATGTAAGCTGAGGGGCCCTGATCCACCCACAACCACAACCAAGTACCCTATCTCCAGCCTGGAGGGGCCATTTGTTATTCCCATATACATCTCCTTTCATGGAGAATAAGTTTCCTGAGGTCAAGAAAAGTGTCATGTTTACGTGTTTATCAACTACAGAGGCTTCATGATGCTTTGCACACAGGTAGCTCTCAGTAAATGTTTTTTGAATAAATGCAGTTGGAATGTTGGAAAGCCCCCTACACAGGACTTCCGCACTCTGAGAACAGGATAATGTGGCATAGTAGTTCAGAGCAGCAGCTCTTGCACTTAGCTGCTTGATTTTAATCTCAGCTCTACCTACCACTTACTAGCTCGTGATGATGGGTAAGTTATGTCACACTGCTATACCTCTGTTTCCACATATGTAATACGGTTATTGCGAGGATTAAATGGGATCTTACATATGAGATATCAGAACAGTGCCTGGCACATGGTTAAGCACTCAATAAATACTAGCTACTATTGTCCCCCCTTAACGTGTCAGTGATATGATAACCTGGTAGAAGAGTCACCTTGCACCACCAAGGTGTATGCATAAATGCTTAACTTCAAAAGATCTCTAGGTAGTGGAGTGTGAGGCAGTGATGATTGTGAGCCAAGGAATTTGGAGAGTTACCTGTTGGAAATCAAAGAGATGCCGCAACTTTCATTATCCTGGATTACAAGGGATTGCCAGGTTTGAAAGGGTCCCGAGCAAATTTTTGCCTAGTCACTTTTCAAAAACTGTTCCTAAATGCTCACATGGCCCCAAATAGCTCCCAGGGTCTCTCTTTTCCTTGTCTAAATACGGATATTGTGCTCCTTCTAGATCTTTATGCCCTCAGGATTTAGGCTGTTTATAATTAGTAAATTGAATTCCCTCCTGTCTTTTCCCTGATTTTAAAGAAAATTCCACTAGGAGTCTATAGTTAATACTAATATAGAATATTTATATTATATTAGAATACATACTAGCGTATATTCTAATATGCATTTTGTTTGATAATATCCTAAAACTTTTATAACAAAAATTTTTACAACAATATTGCCATGTGAGATTGAAATTGGGCAGTAGCTTTCTTTTTTGCATGATCACAGTCAAGCATAAGTAGCAATATGATGATGGTTTTTCAAAACAGGCCAGAAGGTTTTCTTATTCTTTGATGTTTCCAAAAGGTTTAAATAATATCAGAATAATTTTTCATTAAAAATTTAAAATAGATCATTCATAAAATTATCTCAGTCCAGAGTTTCTGAGGTACCATTTTGGACAATTTTCCCAACTGTTCATATTGATTAATATATTTGTCATTTTTCTATCTTTTCTTGAACCAATCTTGCTATTTTTATTTTTTCATTTCTTTGTATATTCATTAATATATTGAAAATTATTATACTGTTGAAAAATTAATCTTATATACCTAATTTCCTCTTTATCTATGGTTACTTTGTTTTTACTTATTGCTATGTTTGTCTAATTATGGGACTTTTTTTATTCTACTGTTGTTTAATCTAGCTAATTGCTTATTTGTTATTTTAAGTTTTTTAGACCAAATCTGTAACGAGTTTCTTAATTTTACTTTTTATCAATCTACCTTATTTGCTTAACAACCCTCCTTCATAAATTTCATTTTAAACATTTTATTTTAAATTGACAAATACAATTTTGTGCATTATCATGTACAACATAATGTTTTGAAATATATATACATTATGAAATAGCTTAATTGAGCTATTCTTCATCTAACATCTGCATTACCTCATATAGTTATTTTTGTGGTGAGAATATTTAAAATCTACTTGTAACAATTTTCTAGAATATATTGTTTTTAACTATATATCGCACCATGTTATGCAGTAGGTCTTTTGAACTTTTTCCCCTTCTCTAACTAAAATTTTGTATCTTTTGACCAACATTTCCCCCATTCCTCTTCTTTCTATCAGTCAACCCCTGGCAACCACCATTCTATTTTCTACTTATATGAGATCAACTTTATTAGATTCCACATATAAGTAAGATCATGCAGAATTTGTCTTTCTCTGTGTGACTTATTTCACTTAACATAGTGTCCTCCAGGTTCATTTACGTTGCTGTCAATGACAGGATTTCTTTCTTTGTAAGCAGAATAGTATTCCAATGTGTATCTATACATGTTCTTTATCCAGTCATTCGCTGATGGATGCTTAGGTTGATTCTATATCTTGGCTCTTCTCAATAATGCTGCAATGAATATGAGATTGCAGATAATTTTCAACACATTTATTTCATTTCCTTTTGATATATACCCAAAAAGTGGGGTTGCTGGATCATATGGTAGCCCCATTATTACTTTTTCGAGGAAACTCTATACTCCTTTCCATGCTGGCTGTACCAATTTACATCCCCATAAACTGTGTGCAAGAGTTCTGTTTTCTCCACATCTTGGCAAACATTTATTATCTTTTGTCTTTTTGATAATAGTCATTCTAACAGGCATGAGATGGTATCTCATTGTTTTAATTTGGATTTCACTGAAAAGTCAATTCTCTTTTAACTTAATACTTTCTCCTACTTTCCTTAGTTTTAATTTATTGACTTCGGCATTTATCTTTGACTCTTTACTTCTGCTTTCCTAGATTTATTTGGTTCTTTTTATGACTTCTCAAAGGAGTGCTTCATTTATTGTTTTTATTTTCTTTTTTATATATTGAAAGTACCTAAAGTTATAAATATGTCCTCTGAGTATATCTTTCCTAAAATCCCATAAGTTTTGATAAATAATGCTCTCATATTCATCTACTGCATACAAAATGACATCTAAAACAATGTAATTCATAGGTTGAAAATAAAAGGGTAGACAAAGGACAACTAGAAATATACAAATAAAAAGAGAATAGAGAAATATCAATGTTGATCAAAAGTGAATACAATATGTGGATCATTAAACAAAACAGAATGTTGCTTTGTATGTGTGTATGTGTGTTTGTGTGTGTCTGAGCACATGCATGAATGATTCCTTCTTCAGGTAAGCTTCTTAGAGAAAACACTTGGGTGAAATGTTTTGGGATCTCTGCATATTTAAGTTTATTTTTAAGGTACTTTTACACAAAAATGAAAATATGGTAAGTCAAATCCACACCGAGATAATAGTACTGACATGCCAGAATGATTCAAATGAAAATAACAAACATTACCAAGGATTAGGGAGAGCATGGAGCAACTAGACTCTCTTATATTACATATGGAAATATAACCCTTTACCAATATTTATTAATACTGACCTTGCAATTCCTCTTCTAGATATGTATCTAACAGAAAAGCATGTGTCCTAAAGGTGATAGTAGAACTATTTATAATAGCCCAGAACTGGAAACAACCCAAATGTAGTAAATGGATAAATAAATTATATTTGTATGTATATTTTCAATTATCTATGGTTGCATAAAAACTACTGTAAAATTTGATGCTTAAAAAGCCAATCTATTTTCTAAAATTCTGTGAGTTGGTTAGGACTTTCTTCTACTGCTCTTGTCTGAATTCATTCATGTAGCGACCATCATCTGATGTCTTCCCTGAATCTGCAGGCTGAAGATGGCCTTTGGAACATGGTACCAGCTGTCAGCAGAGAACCTCCATTCTTCTTTCTGCAGAGACTTTCATATTGAGTAGATTAGGCTGGGATTTTTCACAGCATTATGGTCAAATGGTCTAAGAGAACAAGAGACAAAATTGCAAGGGATTTTAGTGCTGAGCTGTAGAACTTCCATAGTATCATTTCTGTCACAATCAATGTCAAAGAAATCACAAAGCCAGCTTAGAGTCAAGATAATGAAGAAATAGACTCCATCTTTTGATAGCAGGAGAAGCAACATCACATTGCAAAGGGGTGTGTACACAAAAGGGCATGATATATTGGGAGGCATTATTATAGCAATCTACCACAACCAATGTATAGCAATGACAGTGAATGAATTAGTGCTACATGCAACAACAGGGATGAACCTCACAATGTTGAGTAGAAGAAGCAAGTCACAAAAGAATAAACATTGCATGTCCCATTTATATAAAATCCAAAAATGGGCCAAACTAATACATGGTGTTAGAAGTCAAGAGAGAGTATAAGAAGCACTTCTGTGGTCCCATTAATGTTTTATTTCTAGACACATGCAGTGGTTACATGGGAATTTTCACTGTGTGGTAGTTTGTTGATCTTTTTGTTATTTTGAGTTATGCAATTTTCTATATGTATATTTCAGAAAAATTTTTAAAAGGAAACAAAATAAAAACAAAAACAAAAGAATTTAGAAATCATACCAGTAAATTCTCATTAATTTAATATTCACCTGGGTACTATCCAATGCCTTTCCTAGAAAATGTGCTGATGGTTACTGTATTAGACCACTTTTTACATTGCTATAAAGAAATGCCTGAGACTGGGTACAATTTAAGAAGAAAAAAAAGTTTAGTTGGCTCATGGTTTTGCAGGCTGTGCATGAAGCATAGCGCTGGCATCTGACTCTGGTTAGGCCTCAGCAAGTTTACAAACATGGCAGAACGTAAAGGGGGAGTAGTAAGTATATCACATGGCAAGAGAAGAGTCAAGATAAAGTGACGGAGTTGGTCCCAGACTCTCTTAAACAAACAGATCTCCTGTGAACTACCAGAGTGAGAACTCATTATCACTAAAGGGATGATGCCAAGCCATGCGTGAGGAATCTGCCCCCATGAGCTAATAACCTCCCATCAGGCCCCATCTTCAACATTGGGAATCACATTTCAACATGAGATTTAGAGGGGACAAATACTGCAACCATAAAATTCTGCCCCTGGCCCCCCAACTGTCATGTCCTTCTCACATTTCAAAATACAGTCATGCCTTTATAATAGTCTTACCTCATTCCAGCCTTAACTCGAAGATCCTAAACAAATTCTCATCTGGAGATGAGTTCCTTCCACCTATGAGCTTGTGAGATAAAAATCAAGTTATTTATTTTCATGATACAGTGGTGCTACAGGCATTGGGTAAACATTACTGTTCCAAAACATCAGCCAAAAGAAAGGGGCAATAGGCCCCATGCAAGTCTGAAACCCAACAGGGATGTCATTAAATATTAAAGCTCCAAAATAGTCTTTTTTGACTCCATGTCCTGCATCCACGACACATTGGTGCGAGGGGTGGGCTCCCAAGGCCTTGAGTAGCTCCATCCCTGTGGCTTTGCAGAGTGCAGCCCCATGGCTACTCTGATGGAGTACATCTTAAGCGCCTACATCTCTCCCAGATTCAAGATGCAAGCTGCTTGTGGGTCTATCATTATGAGATCTGGAGGACAGCAGCCTCCTTCCCACAGCTCCACCAGGCAGTTCCCTGGTAGAAACTCTGTGTGGGAGCTCCAACACCACATTTTCCTTTGGCATTGGCTTAGTAAAGTATCTCTGTGGGGACTCTGCCCCTGTGGCAGGCTTCTGCCTGGGCACTGAGGCTTTCCACTACATACTCTGATATGTAGGTGGAGGTTGCCAAACCTCCTTCACTCTTGCATTCTGGGTGCCTACAGGTTTAACACAATGTGGAAGCCGCCAAGGCTTAAGGCTTGTGTCCTGCAGAGCAGTGACCTAAGCTGTATCTAGGCCCCTTTGAACCAAGGCTGGAAACAGAGTGACCAGAATGTGGAGAGCTATGTTCTAAAGCTGAGCAGGGCAGTAGTGCCCCAGTCCTGGCCCAAAAAACTATTCTTTCCTTCTAGGCCTCTGGGCCTGTTAGAGGAGGGGTTGTCTCCAAAATCTCTGAAATACCTTTGAGGTTTTTTCCCCATTCTCTTGGATATTAACACTTGGCTCCCTTTTAGTCATGATAATGATAATAGCCCTAGCAAGTTCTCCACAGCCTACTTGGATTACTCCCTGCCACATGGCTAGGCTGCCACATGGCTAGGTTGCAAATTTTTCAAACTTAATGGCTAGGTTGCAAATTTTTCAAACTTATATGCTCTGTGCTCTGTTTTCCTTCTAAATATAAGTTCCAATTTTTAAGTCATTTATTTGCTACAGCATCTGATTGCAGACTGTTAGAAGGAGCCACACCACATCTTGAACACTTTGTGGCTTAAAAATCTCTTCCACAAGATGCCCTGAGTCGTCAATCTTAAATTCAAATTTCCACAGATCCCTAGAGCACGGATGTAATGCAGCCAAGGTTTTTTTGCTAGAGCATAACATGGGTGACTTTTACTCCAGTTTCCAATAAAGTCCTCATTTCCATCTGAGACCTCATCAGCCTGCCCTTTACTGTCCATATTTATTGAAGTAGCCTCCTGTGTCCTGTCCCCACCCCAGTATCGCCCCTGCCCACATTACTGTACACATTTCTCTCAGTATTTTGGTCACAACCATTTAACTAGTCTCTAAAAAGTTCCACATTTTCCCTCATCTTCCTTTCTTCTTCTGAGCCCTCCAAACACTTCCAACTTTTACCCATTATCCAGTTCCAAAGCTGTTTTCCCATATTCAGGTATCTTTATAGCAACATCCCACTACAATTTTCTTTTTTAGGTTATTTTTGCATTACTATAAAGTAATACCTGAGACTGGGTAACTTTTAAAGAAAAGAGGTTTAATTAGCTGATGGTTCTTCAGGCTATACAAACATGGCTCTAGCATCAGCTTCTGGTGAGGATGTCAGGAAGCTTACAATCATGGTAGAAGGTGAAGAGAGAGAAGGCAATGTCATCTGATGAGAGAGGGAGCAAGAGAGAATGGGGGAGATGCCATGCTCTTTAAACTACCAGATCTTGCATGAACTGCCAGAGTGAGAACTCACTCATCACCAAGGGGATAGTGCTGCTGCCATTCATGAGTGATCTATCCCATAATCTAAATATTATACCTCCCACCAGGCACCACCTGAAACATCGGGAATTACATTTCAACATGAGATTTGTAGGAGACAAACATCCAACCTATATTAGTTATTCATTCCCCTGCTGAAGGAATGAGAAAGATGCAAAAGCTCTGGAAGCCAGTACTGGGGAATTTTGTCTCTATTCTTTTTCTTGTTTTGTTTAAACTCTTATATCAGGATCAGTTAACAGTCACCACTGTCTTCTGATGAGGTGATTATTTTCCTCTGTTCAGAACCCCTTGCTTACCACTGCTAGTGCTGACCAAAGTAGTCATTCCTAGATTATTTCTTGTGTTTTCCTATTTTATCTATGGCAAAGTTGGAGCTTTCCAACCTCAGCCTTCAGTCCTGCTTATCTACGGAACTGGGAAACTTTTTTATTTTTTACATTTTCCCTGTCAAGTCCAGTTTTTTACATACTTCTAATTAGGAAATATTAATGGAATTTTCCAGAGATTCCTCCACCTAACTGCCTGCAATACTTGGTCACTCTTCCCAGAAATGCAAATTCCTACTTCCTCTCCCTTCCGCCAATTGGATTAAATTGTTTTTATGTATAAGTGATATTGTGATTAATAATATGGACTGTGGAAATTAAATGTCTGGGAATGTAATCTGACCTCAACCTTGCATGGGTTTACTTCCTTCTTTGGGATCAATTTCCACATATGTAAAATCGAGATAACAGTAGGTCCTACCTCTTGAGTTGTAGTGAAATTACATAAATTAATTCATGTAAATTAAAAGTATGCATAGAACATCAAGTACTTATAGGTGTTTGCCCTTATTATTAAGACATAGCTATGAATGTTTAGGGTAGAATGTTGACACATTTTGATAATTTTCACACTGATGACTTTAGTATTTGATATTTTACTTCTCTTTTAATCATTTCTGTTCGTTTTGTAAATCCAGATCCCACATTTTGGGGAGGGGAGAATATCTGTTGCCATTTATTCTTAAAATAAAACAACGAATTTTAGGAAAAACGTTTTATTGTCAAACTAACATTATGAAGTAAAATGGGGATGACAGGAAAAGAGAATAGGAGGATATGATACATGTCAAATTGTCCCTGTTTGCAGATGACATGATTGTGTATTTAGAAAACCCCATCGTCTCAGCCCAAAATCTCCTTAAGCTGATAAGCAACGTCAACAAAGTCTCAGGATACAAAATCAATGTGCAAAAATCACAAGCATTCCTATACACCAATAACAGACAAACAGAGAGCCAAATCATGAGTGAACTCCCATTTACTATTGCTTCAAAGAGAATAAAATACCTAGGAATCCAACTTACAAGGGATGTGAAGGACCTCTTTAAGAAGAACCACAAACCATTGCTCAACAAAATAAAAGAGGACACAAACAAACGGAAGAACATTCCATGCTCATGGATAGGAAGAATCAATATCGTGAAAATGGCCATACTGCCCAAGGTAATTTATAGATTCAATGCCATCCCCATCAAGCTACCAATGACTTTCTTCATAGAATGATACATGTCAAGATGTATTTGTGTTTTTTTCCCATTCACTCTGCCTGAGATTTAATCTACATTTCAAAGTCAAAGTTTCTCCCTAGGTAACTCTTTGCTCCCAGTCCTTCCAGGTGCCGTTCTGCTAGTCCTTTTGTAGACTAAGGGCAGGAGTAGAGAAAGTACACACAAGGTCATCCATTAAGAGTCAGTCCTAAAATTGTCCTTCTCTTCTTCATCCTTTCTACTCTTCTCCATCCTCAGATACTACATGTATCTCCAACTGCTTATGTCTCCATTTTCTGAAACGGGGGTATGGGAGCAATACTTTTCAAGGAAAGACATCATTAAATACGAGTTTTAAAAAAATAAGCTGACCCCATATTCCTTGGGTTCTTCTAGACTTCTGATTCTTCTCTTCCTCTCCACCACTATTCTAACTCCTTAAAGCACTCTAGATATAGTGTAAATAATTGAAACTCTCTAATGAAAAGAATTCAGCCTTAAGGGTTTGGTTGTTTGATGTTTTTTAAAAGCATTGGATGGGATTCATTAAACTATGATTCAAAAATGTATTCTGGTATATGAGACATTTTGTAACATGCTCAGAATAAGGAGCTGCATCACACAGTTCTGATGAGTCTTACAGTTAACCTGTTCCATGATTCTGATTAAATACAATCATATATTATAATTCATCAGGCATTATGGAAAGGTTAATTACATAGACTATGTAATCAGTATATATCTGCATGTTTATCAGTTCAGATGTTATCTGTTGTGTGTGATAAGAAAAAAAAAGATTTGTTGATGGAAGTATGGGCTAAATTTATTACTTTGGCCAGCTATCATCTTGTTAAACCCTGCTTCTCTCCTAAGAAAATAATCTAAACTTACCCCAGCTTCATAGATTATAAAGTCATACCCTCTGTTGGGCTTTTTGAGAATTGTCCCATTTGGGGAAAAACAAATGCGATAGAACAGTGGTTATTAAATTTAGATGCAAATTAGAATCCCTTGAGAAGCTTTTCTTAAAATCCTATTACTCATGCCACACTCCACACCAGTTAAATCAAAATTCCTGGAACTGGGACCAAAGCATAAAGAATTTTTAAAGTCCCCAGGTGATTCAGAAGTGCAGCCATAGTTGAGAACCACTGAGTCTGAGCCTGTTACTCCACTACTGTCCTTTGCAATTTGCAGACAGATTATTGATATTGATCAGATACTAGTCAATTAACCACTCAACTGACCAAAAGGGTAAGTTACTTCACGTTATGTAAACATATTTTTACGTTATTAAAAAGACTTCATGAAGTATTTGTTCAAGAAGTGTTTACTCAAGTTGGCTCTGAGTAATTTAAAGTAATTAAATATATGTGTTTACATATACACACACAAAATTAAGTCAAATACCTAGGTATTTTTTGGTAGTTCAATTCATTACTGTAAACATGATAAGAAACCATAATTTGTTAAGATGGCTTCCAGGAAAATAGAATTCTTGAGTGTTTCCATCTAACTTTACCACATAGACCCAATTATTTTTATGCATTTTTAATAAATCTTTTAAAAGGAAATATGCCTTGGGTAAAAGATTTTGAAATGAAAAGAATATACAGCATTAGCACTAAAATACACATAGTAAAACCTCTTTTATAAAATTGTCCTTAAAGGACAGAATCAGCATCTACAAGACAGTTGTCCATTTGAATAGGGACTTAAGGTTCGGGATATTTTAAAAACCCTTGTAACAACTTGCAAAATTATGTGAAGTGTGTGCATGTATGGGGCTACCCACTGATGTGCATTTTTCTGGAGACAGGAATCATGGCTTTGATGAGATGCTTACGTGCAGTGAGGGGAATCCGCTCAGTGAGGGTGGGGTGTTGCTCTATAATTGATCACAGTTATTAAGCAATAGAGGTGGCAGTTGATATGCACCACATCTCCATCTTTATGGAGACAGCTGAGCATAATGCACTGATTCTAGGCTCAGACAACGCGGACTTAAGTGCTTGCTCTGTAACTTACTTGCTGAGTAAATGCAGCTTTTCAAGTTTCAGGTTTCTGGTCTATAAAATGGTGGTAATATCCATCCCACTTATCTCATAGTATTGTTATAGAGTTTAAAATTAAACAACTATTTGTGAATGCTAAGCTTCAATTCAAAGAGAGAAAAAGATTAGCAAAATGTGCAAGTCCTGTGTTGAGTAGACTGAGAGCTTCCAGGCTAGCACCCATGAAATCTTATTTAAGCCCAAAGAAGAGAGATAGATGTTCAATCAGTTGCTGAAAAAGTGGGTTGCACATGATGAAAGTAAATCTTTGAGAATACTATTGGCATATATTTGAGACCTGCTTGACAAGGTGTGTCATATAGATGTGTGTGCGTTTTGGAGTATCCTCCTCTCTTGAATAGAATAACTTTAGTCCAGAGAAATCTTGTACAGTGGTGATTAGCAGAAGCAATAGCAGACAACTCAAGAACCAGAGAGAGTGTAACACACCTTTGTAAATCTTCTTGGTGACATCTACAAAAGAAACATGGGCCAAAAGAAGAAGAAACATGGTGACTCTATGCAGTGACTGAGAGGATTGATTCAGGAAATCTCATGAGATTATCTCTGGGGATTTGCAGAAACAGTTGAGGGCATTTTAAATGTGTCTGTGGAGTGGTAATAGTTTGCACTCTTTCACCAGGAAATGAGGGGGAGCAAGAAACTCTTGCTATATCTGGTATTATCACTGAAGAAACAACAATTATAATGTACTTTGTTCCATTTTTCTTTGACTTCATATCATTGGTGCATATATATTTTTTTTCCTAAATAAATTCGGTTGTTTATATACTTCTGCTGTTTATAGCCTAACCAAATAATTATGCATCTTTATACACAATGAAGTTTATTACCTTGTGCAGATTATGCACGTTATATCTGCCTATCTCCTTCTTAAAAGAATATTTCTAAAATGTATCTCTTTCATTCCTCTCATACACATACACACACACACGCACACACACAATTGAGTAAAGCACTAAGAGGCTTGGTGATTGATTTTATATTCCCTAGATTAGAGGAGGATTTGTTAATAGCCATATTTTTAAACAGTATCTCTTTCTAATATTGCAAAAATGTCAAAGTTAAATGAGGTTTAATCTTTTTTTAAAATTGATTTTTTGCTTTTCTCTCAGGAAGAGATTTTTTACATAATTATTGTCATTCTTATAAATACTCTTGTTTTTTCTCCTTAATGTTTGGTAACAAAGAGGTTTCCTGTTTGTAGGTGCTTTTACAAGATTATTATCAAAAATGCTGTAGTACCCATGTGCATAGCAATCAAAAATGGTTCAAGAGCAAATGAATAGGACTTGGAAATCTTAGTATTATTTTTGATCCCATTTTCTCCTTCCACCTCTGATTCATCAAGCATTGAAGATCTTCTGTCTTGACCTCTAATCTGCCTCATCTCTATGTCCACACTGAAACACCGTCAGTTTTCCAAACAAACCACACTGCTGTGCCTTGGGCTAATATTGCATCCTCTATGATAGACTTCCTCCCTTTGCCTGGTGAACACCATACCATTATTCAAAATTAAGTTTAACCATATGTCTTTTGTGGAGGTTTCCTGAATTACCAATTGCACTCCCAGGTCAGATTAATCACTCCTTCATCTGTACTTCTTTGTGACTGCCTAATTAGCAGGTGTCTCAGGGACAGGCAAAGCCATGGGAATTCCATAAGATGTCCTTGTAATCAGACTGAAATATATTAACCTTCAGAACCAACCAATAATTTGGCACTCCTTCAAACTGATGTTATTTAAATATTTACTTTAAAAGAACAAAAATAAACCAATTTTCTGTTAATAAAAATTGAATATACCTTTCTTGAAGCTCAAAATCAGAATATATATGCACATCAAAATTTTACTCTACTTCAATTGTTTTTATTTAACCTTCTCATCATTTATAATATTAGGCACTATACTAAGAATAGAGATTACATCTAGATAAGATAAAATGCCTTGTCCATGTTTTGTTTTTTGTTTTTTGTTCTAGCTTCTGTTCTGTTTTGTCAGCACACTTTCTGATTAGCCCATTTTTTTCAAAGTTGCATATTCAATTAATAACACCAAAGAATATAAATAATTTTTTATCAATAGAATAAATAAGAGGTTTTGATTTTACATACATAAAAAAGTTATATATGCCATTATTTTCAGGATTCTTGCTGAAAATACATTTAGATATTCACAATAAGACATAACATACTTCACATACTGTTAAGTGTTTAGATTTTTATTTAAAAGTTTTCAGTACTGTTAAATGGAAGTGCTATAAATATGTAAATTAGCAAGTTATTCTGAGATAGTTACATCTTAAACATTGCCTTAGAGAAATTCAACTTTTTCTAATTGAATTGAACCTGATATGTTGAAAGTCAATCTAAAAAAAAGTCTAATAGTAATCAGAAAGTTCATTCTATTCTGCGAACTTTTCCATTTCACACTCCCTTGATGACCTTCACCCATTCCATCTCCAATACAAATCTGAACTTAGACAACCTTGTGACAAGGTGATTAAGCCCTAGTGGCTTTCTGGGTTGGGGAGGAAGAGGCTTCAGCAAACTTCTGTATCTTTCTGGTCCTGCTCCCATGACTCAATCATTCAATAATCAGGTGCTTAACCAATCAGTGTAATTCTTAAACTGGCACTTTCAAACTTGCTACCATTGCTTTATTTTTCCCAGTTTAAACAAAAATAAATATAATGTTTATTAGTATTACCTATTTATTATCCAGAGTCCTTCAAAATACAGCAGTCTCTCTCCATCTATTGATGAGTTCGTCATCATCTTAATAGTTGCAATGTTAGAAGTCCTTAGTGGCAAGGGCAGCCTCGCATTGGGCACAGATCCTGAAAACACCAGAAGAACCGATGCAATGGAAAATTACCTAAAAATTCAAAAGTACAAATCATGGAATTTTCAAATGGGCCTAATGCTTATCTAGTGCAATTCTGTGGGATATTTTGAGGGTATGAAGTGGACAGCATCTGTGTCATCATAAGACTTTGACAGAGAGGAGGAGGGAGTGGTTGGAATGTACAGTTTTGAAAAAGCAGGTTCTAAAATTATACAGTATTTTGGTTTTAGACACATAGTATTTTTTTTTTACTTTTACCTGGTTTTTATTTTTTTATTTTTTTATTT
>NW_012108552.1:339839-372927 GCF_000951045.1 Mandrillus leucophaeus | reverse complement strand
AGAGTGTAAGTGTCCAGGAAATTATCCATTTCTTCTAGATTTTCCAGTTTATTTGCGTAGAGGTGTTTATAGTATTCTCTGATGGTAGTTTGAGCACCCAGATTCATAAAGCAAGTCCTTAGAGACTTACAAAGAGACTTAGACTCCCATACAATAATAATGGGAGACTTCAACACTCCACTGTCAACATTAGACAGATCAACGAGACAGAAAGACACATAGTATTTTTTAAATGTCAAAATAATGTTGAAGAGGATGTACAATGTATATGTTTATCATTAGAGGTTTTTTTAAATTGGTGGTTTTAAAGTTCAGTAATTTGGGGGAGCTTGTTTAGCTTCAATCAATATTATAGATTAGGAGACCAGGGCTCTGTAAGATTACAGCTTTCTCTCCTGAGTGATCTCAGAGATGCTAAGGACTGAGCACCTGGGCTCCAGGAATTACTGAGGAATGAATTACTATGAGGAATGAATCTGCATTTTTCATCTTTCAACAGTCCTCTTCAGTAGTTAAGACAATATGATTTAACAGATAGTACATTGTGGCCCCCAGAGCAAGTAGATGGTAGTACATTGTGGCCCCAAAGCAAGTAGGCTATTGATATATAGTCAGAAAATGAATAGCAGAACCACGGATAGAACTCAGATTTACAGATTTAATCAATCATTGGTCAATACATCTAAAGCATAACTTTCCAATATAATATTGACAAACATAGTTTATGCTAGATGTTAACGATGATTCTTTGAGGTAAAAATGATTTATTATTTCTCATTTTGAAGATAAAATGTAATACCAGAGCCTTCAGAAATAATACCACACATCTACAGCCATCTGGTCTTTGACAAACCTGAGAAAAACAAGAAATGGGGAAAGGAGTCCCTATTTAATAAATGGTGCTGGGAAAATTGGCTAGCCATAAGTAGAAAGCTGAAAATGGATCCCTTCCTTACTCCTGACACGAAAATCAATTCAAGATGGATTAGAGACTTAAATGTTAGACCTAATACCATAAAAACCCTAGAAGAAAACCTAGGTAGTACCATTCAGGACATAGGCATGGGCAAGGACTTCATGTCTAAAACACCAAAAGCAACGGCAACAAAAGCCAAAATTGACAAACGGGATCTAATCAAACTAAAAAGCTTCTGCACAGCAAAAGAAACTACCATCAGAGGGAACAGGCAACCTACAGAATGGGAGAAACTTTTTGCAATCGACTCATCTGACAAAGGGCTAATATCCACAACCTATAAAGAACTCAATCAAATTTACAAGAAAAAAACAAACAACCCCATCAAAAAGTGGGCAAAGGATATGAACAGACATTTCTCAAAAGAAGACATTCATACAGCCAACAGACACATGAAACATGCTCATCATTACTCACCATCAGAGAAATGCAAATCAAAACTACAATGAGATACCATCTCACACCAGTTAGAATGGCAATCATTAAAAAATCAGGAAACAACAGGTGCTGGAGAGGATGTGGAGAAATAGGAACAATTTTACACTGTTGGTGGGACTGTAAACTAGTTCAACCATTGTGGAAGACAGTGTGGCAATTCCTCAAGGATCTAGAACTAGAAATACCATTTGACCCAGTCATCCCATTACTGGGGATATACCCAAAGGATTATAAATCATGCTGCTATAAAGACACATGCACATGTATGTTTATTGCACGCTATTCACAATAGCAAAGACTTGGAATCAACCCAAATGTCCATCAGTGACAGACTGGATTAAGAAAATGTGGCACATATACACCATGGAATACTATGCAACCATAAAAAAAGGTGAGTTTGTGTCCTTTGTAGGGACATGGATGCAGCTGGAAACCATCATTCTCAGCAAACTATCGCAAGAACAGAAAACCAAGTACCGCATGTTCTCACTCATAGGTGGGAATTGAACAGTGAGACCACTTGGACACAGGAAGGGGAGAATCACACACCGGGTCCTATTGTGGGGAGGGGGTAGGGGGGAAGGATAGCATTAGGAGATATACCTAATGTAAATGATGAGTTAATGGGTGCAGCACACCAACATGGCACAAGTATACATATGTAACAAACCTGCACGTTGTGCACATGTACCCTAGAACTTAAAGTATAATAAAAATAAATAAGTAAAATATAATCTCAATGGATTAATAAACAAAATGTAGCATATACGTAAATGTATATATGTATATGTATATATGTATATGTATATATGTGTGTATATATACATATATATGTTCAATGAAATATTATTCAGCCTTAAAAAAGAAAATCTTGTCACATGCTACAACATGGATGAATCTTCAGGACATTATGCTGAGTGAAACAAGCAAGTCACAAAAAGTTAAATGCTGTATGATTCTTTTTATATAAGGTAACTAGAGTGGTCAAACTCATAAAAACAGAAAGCAGAATGGTGGTTACCAGACGGTGGGGAAAGGAGGAAAGAGGAGAGAGGAGTTATCTAATGGACATAGAGTTTCAGTTTTGCAAGATGAAAGAGTTCTGGAGATCCATTGCACAAAAATGTAAAAACGTAAAAACAGTAAAAATGTAAAAAAAAAATACATATTTTATATAGTATCTATTTTATATATACACAGAGAGAGAGAGAGAGAGAGAGAGTCTCTCTGTTGCCCAGACTAGAATGCAGTGGTGTGATCTCCGCTCACTGCAGCCTCGGCCTGCTGAACTCAAGCAATTCTCCTGCCTCAGCCTCCTGAGTAGGTAGGACTACAGGCACGCGCCGCCACGCCCGGCTAATTTTTTGCATTTTTAGTAGAGATAGCGTGTTAGCCAGGATAGGACAGTCTTGATCTCCTGACCTCGTGAACCGCCTGCCTCGGTCTCCCAAAGTGCTGGGATTACAGGCGTGAGCCACCGCGCCTTGCCAAAAATGTGAATATATTTAACAATACTGAATGGTACACTGAGAAAATGGTTAAGAGAGTAAATTTTATGTTATGTGTTTTTTACTGCAATAAAAAAACGAAGAAGTAATCTCAATGATATATAAAACTGGTTAGTAACCGGCAGAGTCATGACTTCATTTCTGATTCAAAATTCCGCATTCTTTCCTCTGGACTCTCCTGCGCCAGCCGTTTTTCCCGTCATCTCCGCAGGGCTGAATGGATCTCTTGTACAACTGCAAACCTGTTGCAGTCATGCTTCAGCACTCCTGTGGGGACAACCAGGGGTGAGTACAGGGTCCTTGAAAGACAGAGATTGAGGAAGAAGATCCCCCATCTTGTCATACTTGGAATCCAACATCCCAAGGGAAAGCATTAAAACTACCAGTCTTCCACACTGAAAACGAGTAATCAGTCTGGTGTGATCACAAAAACCATCAGTCCACCAACTTGATCATTTTATTTTAAAATGGTAAATTCTTGTCATGGGAACATAAACACGGAAAGATAACACTTGCTAGGTACACAGCCATCTCTGGGAAGCAAAGCCTGAGGATAGGCTTGACTCATGTGGTGAGAAAAAAAAAAAAAAAATTCTAACAGCCCTGAACTCACACCAACACTTTATCTGTTGGCACATTTACAAGGGAAGTTGGAAACCAAATAAAAGATAATTGCCTTTTCTCCACAGGATGTGTCAACTTTCGTCTTAATCCTTTATTTTCAGGCAGTGCCAAGGCTTCCCAAATAAGCTAAATGAGGAATGATTTTGAGTGAGTGATGACATTAAGGTGCAAGTTTGTGTTCCTCCCAGATTCTGGATTAATTGCTGTAATATAAACCCACAGCACGATGTGTTTTACACTATCATCCACTTATCTCAGGCCTGTCTGCGTTAACTTCCACTAATAGCCAAACTGTGCGCTGAATAAGTCACTGATTTGTACAAGATTAGTGCAGATTTGAAGAAAGCTTATATCTGGTAGAGTTAAAGCTGAGACCATTGAGATTATTCCAATAAATGCTAAATGGATGCCGATCGTTTTCTCCATTAGATAGTGGGAGAAACTCATTGTTATCTGCCTAGAGTGCTTAGTAACCTCACTTTTGTTACCAAGATTTGTCTTTGAGATTCACAGATTTTCTAAATAAGAGAGTAGGTCATGGTGTACCTTTTGTGAGGACACAAAGTACTGTTGCATGTTTTTCATTTTCTTTTAAAGAATCTCTACTTAGGATAATTTCCCCAAAAAACATTGCTTTAGTTCATGAAACTGGGCTTAAATGAAACCTGAGTAGCATGAGTACGTTACATTCAAAATCAGCCTTCATCTCCAGCATTCGCCCCATATTTTTGGACAAAACTAGTGGGATGAAATTCTTTTTTATTTTATTTTTAATTTCAGTAGACTCAGAGGTACAAGTGACTTGGTTACATGGATGAATTGTATACTAATCACATCTGGGTTTTTGGTGCACCCATCACCCATATAGTGTACATGGTACCCAATAAACAACTTACAGAATGGGAGACAATATTCACAAACTATACATTTGACAGAGGACTGATAGCAAGAATCTAGAAGGAACTCAAACAAATCATCAAGAAATTGTCTTTTTAAAAGTAAATCTCTTTCTTCGGGAAACTCAGTTCCTCAAATAACAACAACAATATCTAACAACACTAAGCCCACCTTGCCAGACCTCTAGATATGTGAAGTACAAATACAGGTCTGGAAACCTTCTACATAGGGATGCTTCAGCTAATTTTTGAAAGCATTAGGAGGTTGATGAGTTTTTAAGTCAGGAGAATCTGCTAGGAGAAATCATAACTGATTAGAAAACCAAAAGTCTGGAGGCAAGGAGGCAAGTTAGTACTTTATAGTAGTAGTTCAAGTAAATAAAAATAGAAGCCTGAATTAAAATAGTGACCGTGGGAATGGAGAAGAGAAGATGGATAAAAGGGGTTATGATAGAGAAAAAATTGACAGTCCTGGGCAAACTAGTGAATGAGAAGGGCAATATGTAAAAGAAATCTCATCAGCATCATCTTCCTACAGTGAAATTAAGATCTATTATTCACCTGCTTGAATACCTCTGATAGCTTCCCAATATACTTACAGCTTCAACTCTACAGTGATTTACATGGCTTCATAGAACCTGTCTCTGCTTTCTTCTTCAACTTCATTGCTGTCCAAATTTTCAGTATAAAGCTCCGGAATTAATGGATTTCCTTTTGCATCTCAGAGTCTATGCACTTGCTAGTCCTGCCCGGAACTCCCTTCCCCAGACATTTGTATGACTATTAATTTTTTTCCTCTACTGAGAAGAACCCAGCTGGGTTCTTCTTCCACCTCCTTGATGAAATGTTTCCTGGCCCATACCAGCAGTCATCCCCGGACCCCCAACAGTCACTCTTTAAATCACCATATTTGTCCTCTTAGGAAGCACCTATCATTACCTGAAATTATTGTTTGGTTTTTTACATGACTTTTCCTTCTCTCTGCTGGAAGCGCAGGTCCCTCAGGGTAGGAATCTTCTTTATTACCAGTGCCCACCATGTAATAGGCTCTCAAATAATTACTTATTGATCAACTGATATCTCTGTGTGTGATATTTATAGATTTTTTAGTTGTTGCAGGGAAAATATACTATATGCTAAAAAGTTATGGTTTGAGATTAAAACTATTAGACTCAGATACCTTGTTACATCCAAGTGTGATTCATGTATTGAGGTAAGAAGTATGAATTTCTAAGTCTAATAGTGGAATCATTACATAGTGAACCCCACAAGAGCTGTAAATACTTTTGATAAGGGTGCATTTGATTGAGGTTAAGTATTCATTAGAAATAAAGTTCCAATGTTCAGCACCTAAAGAGAAATAGGTTGTGTCTCAATTTTATCCCAAGACTTTGGAAATTAGAAGTCATATTTTAGAGTCATCTTATGGGAAGAAGGGAGCGGCGTGCTCATTCCATTGATGCTGCAAGCTCTTATAGTATTTCATTGTATTGTTAGGAAATGATTTTTTTTTCTAATGGAAATAGTAAGTATGTTTCAGATGAGACAAGAAAAATAGAAATGGCAATTACTAATAAAATATGAAATTATGAAAATTTATGCAACGAGCTTTAATAAATGTAACACAAAATGCAAGAGTCTTTATGAAATGTATACTTCAAAAGACCGTATATATGTGTGAACGTTGTCTCAAGAAAGCCAGTTGTAGTGTATTTTGTCTATGTCTTAGTAGGAAGTATATTAATTGTATGCTGTATGCTATTCAAAAGACTGGTGAATGTATACCTTCTAATGAAGTTAAATATAGCAAAGAGGAAAAAATAAGCTATCAAAGTGCAAATATAGATAATAGTGAAATTATTTAATAACAAAAGAAAGAAAAACCTTGAATCATATTTAAAGAAGGTAAAATGTCCCCCCACTTATAAAAATAGCATTTTTATGTTTTCCTGTGTCATTATCTAGTACATTTCATCTTTTTGTCATAAAAGATTTTAGCTAATGGTTTTAATCATCTGCTCAATATTATGGTTTTGTGTTTGAGGCTTATTCTGCCTTGGAAGGGGAATAAAAGCATTTGCTACTCTATAATATAAATGCAAGATAATATAGACTAAATCTGTTGGGTCAAGCAGCAATATTCATTAATAACTACATTATGTTCCCAACACAGGGACCTGTGCAGCATATTTACTAAACCTTTTGCCCCTTCCTGACTATTTTTATTATTTTTACTACTCAGACTGTAAAGTATTAATTGGCCTCACAAATAAGACATTCACATGTTTGAAAGCAAAAGAATCTCAAAACTATATATATATATATATATGTTCTCAAAACTATATATATATGTGGATAAATATGTTGCTAATGCAACAGCCATATATATATAATATATTTCCCATCAATATTGTATGTGATTTTGGGCTAACGGTTGCACAAAATCTAGCTTTATTCAACTCCTAATGTTTCTCATTATAGGAAGACTTGCATGTCAATAGAAAAGTTATTTTTTTCCTATTGAATGCATACACACTGGCTAGTGATAAACTATTTAAGTTAAAATATTTCTTTTCTCTGGGTATATTGATCAGTTGAAAGAAAACAGTGTACAGTTATCACAACTTTCAGACATTATCAGCATAAACTTAGTTACATAAAATAATTCTAAATTTGGGTTAGCACTATCAAGTCATATTTTATCCAATCTGGGTGATCGTATTTATGGAAAGGGTAAAATTTGTATTTCTTTTGATGAAAGTGTGGTGGTTTTAGATGTTCGTTGTGATACTTAGAAATCATGATAGATGTTGCCGAGGCTTATAGGTTACAGGTTCATCACAGAGGAAGAAAAAGTTCACCATTATTAAACCCAATCTTCATTCCTCCAAGCAACAAAGAGTAAGTTATTATTACCTTGTTTTAAGTTGGCCCTTTTCTTTATACATTAAAGGAAACTATGTCTACTTTCTCTAGACTAGAGTCACCAAGGACTCATCTCAAAGGCTTCTGTCTACCTTTTCCTGGAGTTCCTATATGGTGCATTAGTTTCCTATTGCTGCTGCAACAAATTATTACAAATTTAATGGCTTAAAACAAGACAAATTTATTCTCTCGTTCTGAAAGTCTGACTTCTGAAAGTCAAAGTTTCAAGTAAAATTTATGGAGCTTAAGTCAAGGTGTCTACAGGGCTGGTTCATTCTGGAGGCTCTACGGAATAATCCATTTCTTACCTCTTCCAACCTCTAGAAACCACATTCCTTAGCTGCATTCTTTAGCTCATGGCCACATTATTCTAATCTCTTGCTTCTGTTGTCACATCTACTACTCATTCTGATCTGCTGCTTCCCTGTTGTAAGGACCATTGTAATTAGAGTGAGTCCACCTGTATAATCCAGGATACCCTCCCCATCTCAAGATCCTTAACATAATCACACCTGCAAAGTCCCTTTTAAAAAATTATTGTGGCAAAAACACATAGCATTAAATTTATCACCTGAACCAATTTAAATGTACAGTTCAATGGTATTGATTATATTTACATTGTTGTGAAACAGATCTCCAGGACTTTTCCATCTTGCAAAACTGAAATGCTATACCCATTAAACTCCCTTTTCCCACCTTTTCCTTCCCTGTGGTAACCACCATTCTGCTTCTGTTTCTTTGAGTTTGACTACTTTAGATACCCCATATAAGTGGAATCACACAGTATATGTCCTTTTTTTTTGATTGGCTTACTCAGTTAGCACAATCCCCTCAAGGTTCATCCATGTTGTAACCTGTGACAGGATTTCCTTTCTTTTTAAGATTGAATAATACTGTATTTTATGTATGTATCACAGTTGTCTATCCATTCGTTGATGGATATTTGGGTTGGCTATTGTGAATAGCACTGCTATAACCATGAGTATGCAAATATCTCCTTGAGATCCTACTTTCAATTCTTTTGGATCTATATCCAGAAGTGGAATTACTGAATCATATGGTAGTTCTAGTTTTAATTTTTCGAGGCACCTCCATACTGCTTTTCCAGCATTTGCATCATTTTACAATACCACCAACAATGCATAAGAGTTCCAATTTCTCCACATTTTTGCCAACACTTATTTTCCATTTTTTTATAGTGGCTGTCCTAATGGGCATGAAGCGGTATCTCATTGTTTTTGTTTGTATATCTCTGATGATTAGTGGGATGTTGAGCATCTTTTCATATGATTGCTGACCGTTTGTGTATCATTTTTGGATAAGTGTCTATTCAAATCTTTTGCCCATTTTTAAAATAAGTTATTTGATTTTTTGTTGAGTTGCATTAATTTTTTCTATATTCTGGATATTAACCCTTCAGAGTCTCTTTTGTCATCTAACACAGCATTCACAGGTTGTAGGGACTGAAATTTAGATATCTTTAGGGGACCACTATTCAGTCTACCACATATGGACTGTCAAGGCCTTCATTCCTCATTATAACACTGGCTCTTATCATGGAAGGACTTTAGAAATCATTAGTTCAGCTTCTACCTATTTTGTCTAGTGATGCACCTTTATTTTAAATTTAATTAAACAATTGACCTTGTTCTCTACTTTGTTCAGTTTGCCTGAGTATCAAACCTGTGTCATTCATAGTATTTATTTTTTATATTATAAAGATGATATTTGCTCAACAGATCTAATTATTTTCCATTTTTATAGCTCAACGTAGATGCTCCTGATTTTTGCAAGAGACCTTACTAGTTCAGCCAGTCCTGATAGAGTCTATTTTCGCAGGGATAAGAAAGGATATTCAGGTTCTACAAAATTGTATGGTATGCAGCACGATGTTTTTATACATGTATACATTAAGAAATTATTAAATCTTGCTCATATATTAATTTTTTTTGTTGTGAAAATATTTAAGATCTGTTCTTAGCATTTTTCAGGTATACAATATATGATTATTAACTGTAGTCACTATGCTGTCAAATAGATCCCCAGAATGTATATTTTCATTACGTATTCATCCACTTGGAGCCTTAGGGGCCTAACCTCCACCCTCGAGTGTAAGATAGGCAGGACATGGAATCAAAAAAGAAGATGATTCTCAAGCCTCAAGACTTAATATGATTTGCCTTACTGGGTTTTGGACTTACTTGGTATCTGTTATCCCTTTCTTCTTTCCTGTCCGGCCTTTTAAAATGGGAATGTCTATCATGTTCCTGTCCCATCATTGTATTTTAAAGTACATAACCTGTTTGACTTCACAGGTTCGCAAATTGAAAGCAATTTACCTCCTCATGAATTGTGTCTAGAGTCTCACCCATATCTGATTTAGATGATATTTAGATGAGACTCTGTACTTTAGATTTTTTCAGCTGATACTGGAACACTTAAGACTTCTAAGGCTATTGGAATGGAATGAGTGTATTTTCTTTGTGAGAAGGACATGAATTTGGGGGAACCAGCAGTGGAATGCTATGGTTTGAATGTTTGTGTCCTCTCCAAAATTTCATATTGAAATTTAATCCCCAACACAATACTATTAAGAGGTGGCCCTTTAGGAGGTTATTAGAGAATGACACCTCTGGCTTCATGAATGGAATTAGTGCCTTATAAAAGGGCTGGAGGAAATGAGCTACACCCTTTCACCTATTGCCATGCCAAGGACACAACTAGAAGGCCCTCATCAGACTCTGAATGCCAGCTCCTTGATCTTGGAATTCCCAGCCTCTAGAACTGCGAGAAATAAATTTATATTATTTATAAATTACTCAGCCTATGGTATTTTGTTGTAACAGCACAAGTGTACTGAGACAAGCTTCTTCACCTATTTCAAAATCAGGTTATTTTTGTCCTTGTTATTGAATCCTTTGAGTTCCTTAGGTACTTTAGATATTAGCCCTTTATTTGATGTATGGCTTGCAAATATTTTCTCACATTCTGTAGGTTGTCTCTTCACTCTGTTTATTGTTTTCTTTGCTGTGCAGAAGCTTATGAGTTTGATATAATCACGTTTGTCCATTTTTGTTTTTGTTCTCTGTGCTTTTGGGGTCATATCCAAAACATTATTGCCCAATTATTGTCAAAAAGCTTTTCCCTGTGTTTTTTCTAGCAGTCTTACATTTAAGTCTTTAACTTATTTTGAGTTGATTTTTGTGTTTGGTGTCAGATAGGGGTCTAATTTTATTCTTCTGCATATGGATATCCTGTTTTCCTGACACCATTTATTGAAGAGGCCATCCTTTCACCATTGTGTGTTCTTGGCACCTTCGATTGACAGTAAATCCATAGACTTATGTCTTGGCTCTCTATTCTGTTCCATTGGTTTATATGTCTGTTTTTTATGCCAGGACTGTGCTGTTTTGCTATAGCTTTGTAGTATATTTTGAGATCAGATAGTGTAATGCCTCCAGCTTAGTTCCACCTCACAGGATTATAAAAAAGGGTTAAAAGAGCTAATGTTATTTTTATCTATTTTAACTACATTCCATTTTCATATCATTTTTGGATTTGAAATTTCACTGAGAGTCCAACATGGATTACTTAAAATTCTGCATATCATCAGCACAGTCCCAGTTACTTCAATGATTACTCTGTGCTAAATGCAGCTTTGGAAATACTGGGATTATGAGGTAATTAATCATGACTCAACAGTATGAATGTTACTCACTACCTACATTTCTTCCTCATTTACAAATTGATCATTTCAAAACCATTACAGAACTGGAAAAATGGTTCCTCTACAAGGAAAATATATTCCACCAAGAACTAAGTCTAGACAGAGACAATTTCTGATCAATCAGATCTATGGATCTCACCAGGGGAACAACATTCCCTAAGGCTGCTGAAATGGGATGGGCTCATCACATCACTGAACAATCATGCTGCCTCTTCTTATTACAATGCATCCTGTGGCTGCAGAGAACCTTTAATGCTTTGGTTTACTGGGGCTGTGGCATTAATAGCATGAACAACATGAAATAATAAGAGTTATCCATGTCCTCAGGGAAAATTCAAGGAAAATAAGGATTTTCAGCTCTCTTTGATGGCATTTTCCATTTCTGCTCCAGTAACTAGATGTTCAGTACTCAGTCATGGGAAATACAACATATGTTGAAACAACTCAAAGAGGAGGCAGATCATTCTAGTGATGTTCCAATGATGCCAAATGAAAAAAATATATACAAGATTATTAAACTTTTTTTTAAGTCATGAAATGTAATCACTTTGATAATTATCTGAACTATAACTCAATTCCATCATAGATCAGTACACATCATCATTAAACTAATTTTATAGATGATGCTTTTATGTAAATGGTTAGTTATTAGATGTCAAAAATAAAGCAAGGTTGTTAAAGTTGTTTACAAACAAAACTAAAACATTTTCTTTGCAAAATTTTCCTGACATTTTATTCAAAGACATATTAGTTCAAAAAAATTATAAAAACTATTTGACTCTTCAGGATAAAGCATTGGAGGAATATTTTTAAAATAAGATAATATTAATATAATTTAATAATGATAGCAATAGTATTAATGCCACTGTCCTAACATGTTCACATATTGTGTGCCACATGAATTTACATTTGCATCAATTATATAATCCACTCATATTCAATTTCTTATATTTGACTCAGCATTACTCAAACATTTTCAGTATTTCTACATAGTCTTCATAATGTTCTGTTATTTTCCTTCAAGTTTTTCTTTTCACGTATGTTACTCCCTTTCTATTATGGGTTCAAAATATAGATCATGCTCTCTTTTTAATGTTTGCAAGGAATTGAATTATTTTAATATAATTTAAACTAACATAACAATTCTAGCACACATTACTTACTTGTTAATAATGCATAATGAATCAAGCACAAATTTATTTTTATTCCCTTTATTTAAATAAAACTGTTTCAATTAGGGTCTTTTTCTCTTTCTGAATCTCATTCTCCCAATGCAAATTTACTAGTTTGTACTGAAATTTAATATTTCCATATTAAGTTTTTTACCTGTTACATTCTGCTTTTGTTTTAACAGATAAATAAATTCAAAATAATTCACTTTGTTTATTACGGTCATAACAATAAACACTAACTCATCACACACACACACACACACACACACACACATGCACACACCTTTTATTGTGTTATCTCTAGAATGGATGGTTCTTTTCTTTTGTAATTATAAGACCAATTTGCAGTAGCCTCCCTGACATAAACTTCTCTTTCTTCTTATCCACATTCCCAACTACCCCAGCCAGGGTGTCATTTTTCTTCTGGATTTCTAAATAAATGTTGTTTATTAATATCTACATAACAGATAAGTATAAAATATTTTGAGTTTAATAGTTAAAGAATATTTTTCAGTAGAATTCACCTATGAATAATGGTTTGATAATTTCTTTAGTTCTCAATTTTTGCCCTATTTCTTCCCTATGTGAGATTGAGCCAATACTCATAGAAGTAGAGATCTCGAGTCTCCTTTTGATGAATAATAAAGATAGATGTGAGAAAACAGGAGTAAGGGAGATCCATGGGATCACATGTCATGGAGCAATGACCCAGATGTTAAAAGGTCCTAGTGATTAAATCATCCACAAATGAATGGGCCAGTGCTTCAAGGTCAATGCTTTGTGTCCCAGACACATTGTCACAGGCAGCATGACATTTTTTTTTTTTTTTTTTTTTGCTGTCAACTTTGCTTCTGTTGATTTTCTCCTTTTTTGGAAGAGAATCAAATGCAGGGATGTGCTTTAGAGGATGGCGCAGTCATTGAATGTACCTAAAATACCCTTGAAAAATCCATACATTCATTATCTCTTTTTCTCTCAAAAAAGTCTGTGTCAAACACAGAGAATTTTCTGAGTAAGAATAAACTACTTTTAGCATTACTTTTTAACACTAGTTTTGAGTAGTGTAAGAGACCATAGCACTGCCCACTTCTTCTGCCATTAAACAGATTAGAAAAAAAAAACTGAACACAGAGATCTCATGAGGCGATTGAGTCATTTCTCTACACCTCTGATGACAAATCTTCGTGTGACTTCATACTTTCCTAGAACTTTGTGGATTCCATGAATACAAACTGTCTTACAAGTTAAATATAATGTACTTTCCTTCCCAAAAGTTCTCAGAAATACAGGATGTCAAGTAAAAGGGATTTTTAATTCATCTAGTCTCCTCTAACCAGCATAAGTCTTGCTACAATAATGTGGATAAGTCAAGCAAAAGCATTTATTAGCCCAAATCACTTTAGGTATATTTCCTATATCATCTACTTTGTCACACTGAATAAAAACTGAAGATCACACTGGAGCAGCAACAAAGATTTAAAGATAATTCTGACCTTGTTTGGACACAGTTCAGGGCAGAAAACTATGACTGAAATAGAGGAATAAGAGAAAGCTGTCCCAGAAAGGAAGCTATGGAGAGAAAGGAGATTCAGCAGAAGAAGGAGATGTTTGACCACAACAACCAAAGGTGAGTGAAAGAAGCTCAGCATTTGAAAGTGCTTGAGAGTGAATTCCTTGAAAATTATTGCGTGGGAACCACTCTATCCAATAGTCTGGGACACTTGTATATTCCCTGAACTGAAAGTAAAGACATTAATGCCTTAAATTAAGGTGGCAAATTTAAAAAGAAATGACTCTGTACAAAGTGGGTAGAAATTAATAATACTATGTGAACAACTTCCTAGGAGAAGCAACTATGGACACATTGCCACATTTTCAAACACGTATATATTTTTTCATAGTTGGATTTGTATTGTATATAGATTCTGTGTACATTTTTCAACATAATAAACATTTTTTCACCATTAAAATTTCTCAGAAAACAGTACACTTAGTGGCCACATAACGTTCTATCTCATCAGTTACTACAACTATCCCCTTATTTGACTATTAACAAAAATAAAAGAATAAACATTTTAATACAAAAATATTGGCCCATATATTCAGAATATTTGCGCAAGGTAGAGTTTGGGAAATTTAATTACTGGATGGGAGAGAACATAGCATTTTAAAACTTTTAATGCCTCTTGCAAAGATGCTTTCTTAAAGGGTCTTATGAAATTCTCCTTCCTCCACTGTTAATGTGAATGGCCTTATTGCACATCATATGATCTTATGTTTATAACCTTAACATAAACATTAACACTTTCTTTTAATATTGTTTATTTGTAAATCAAACTAGTAATTATTTTAGTTTTAACTTGTATTCCTTTATGTATTCACAAGACTGAGCAGTTTTTATATGTATATTATCTATATAGAGAGATAGATGACTCTTTTCTGACATGCCTATTTCTGTACTAAAACTTACTGATTTGTCTGAGTATATCATATATGATAAAAATTATTTGTCTATTTTTTGTTATTTGTCTCATTTGTTGTTCAAACTTTCATTTATGATGCTTTTATGCTAAAGAGTTGTCTATCCCTTGATATTTTTTCTTTTTGATTCCTTCCATTATTTATGGTGACCAAACGAATAAATTCCTAAATAATCCTTACTCATACAGAGATCAAATAAATAAATACCTAAATTAAACTAGAATTTTCACTTTTTTTGTCATTTTATGACTTGGAAAAGTTTTGGTGTATCACAGTTACTACTGCTGTAAAACAAAACCTCCCCAAGGAACCTCATCTCTGCTCCACACAGCATCAGCTGGGGCAGTGGGGCAGATCAGGAGATGCACCATGAAGATCCTCCCCTTTCAAGGAAAGACTTGCTGTCCAGCTGTGGGGTGTGTGGTTAGCAGACGCTTCTAGCTGTCAGTCCTTTCAGGATCTGTCTTAGATGCAGAGAGCTGCTTCATCCAGAGGTCACATCCTTCCCAGGGCAGCTCTCATCTGATGACTGAGCAAGGCAAGAATACAAAGGTCTGCTCATTCAAACCTGACACTGAACATATTTGATGGGCAAAATCCACTGTAGAGCTTTACAGCTGGTTGGCAAGGGCTTTGTCAGACCTTCATTATGACTTAGATTTTTCCTCTGCTCAGTCCTGCGTTTCCTCTTCCTTTCACAGATGTTGATTTCTCATACCCACTTGTGTTACCCACTCCATCTCAATGCTTGCTTCTGGAGAGCCTAACCTGAAGTAGGCAGCTTGATTGGGTGCTGAAAAATCCTCTTTCAAGATGGCTTACTCCTATGACTGACAAATGGGGGGAGCTGGCCTCTGAGAGCTCAGATGGAGCTATCGACTCAGAGTTCCCATTTTTCTTGATGTGGGTCTTTTTGCAAGATGTTTGGGCTTCCTCGTGGCAGGGTAACTGGTTTTTATAATGGTCAATTTGAAAAATTATTTTTTATGAAGTACAAAGTTGAAATATTTCTCATCTACATATCAGTTACATTGCTCAAAATCTCTATTTCCTTACATTTTAAGTTGCCTTGTATAAAATGGGGAATTTCTACTTTTCAGTTTTAGAATGTATTTGATATACATATTCTCCTCTAATGAAATGCCTTTTGTGACAAACTGAATTTACACACCATTATAAAGCTATGGCAAAATTCTCTTTGCTTTAGTTTTCCCCAGTTGCATATTTTATTTAAAATTCTTAACTGTATTAGACGATAGTCTTAATGAGTTAATAAAAGAGAAATAATCTTTCTATTTCATTTTCTATTTAATACTCAACATGAATTATCCAAAATAGGTATATGAATTTTTTCAATCATTACAGATCTTTGAAATCCCATAGCATGTGTAACTGAAATCTAATGAATATTCAGCAGAAGAGGTGCACACAGTTTGACAGGATGGGAATACCGTTCCTAACACTACCAGAGTATTACAAGGACAAGAATGCAGTCACTCTTCTTCACATAGGAATGGTTCCCCAGGATGGTGGTTGTCATTTCATCATGGTTAGAAACACAAAGGATACTTCATCTACATTGTAACCAATATGATACTTGGGAATTTGAGATCTGAGCTTGTGGATGCTGCCATTATTTAGAAAGATACTTAATTGGCACAGTATTTTCAGGAATCTTGCAGGAAAAATTCACAAAACTGAAATATCAGTTGAGCTTTATTTCTTTAGCTCACTATATTTTCAGGTTATCTCATTTAAGTGTGCCATTTAACATGAGATGGTCTCCAAGCATAACCTTGCCTACTATTCTCCTTTTTAACATATCCTTGGGAAAATGTTCAGTTTTTAAAAGCACCATATTACTGACTCATGGGAGCTCTTGTAATTTGTGATGACTTTTCCACGTTTCCCTGAGGTACTCGGATCTAACTCCTTATTACTCATTTTACATTTATACAATGTGATTTTTGTTCTTTGAGTGTACCAGAGAATGTCTTTATATTTGTTTCTTGCTTATCAAGGTCTTTTGAATTTTGTTCTCAGTCTCCAAGGGGCTGGTGCTTCTGCCCACCACCACCCCTACACTCCACCATACCTTATCATCAAGATGTTCTTGCATTTAAAACTTAATGAAAGTACCTACTTACTTGGGCGTCAGCCTAATAATGTCTTTAGAGTGCCTACTGGGTACACAGAACAGAACTCAAGTTGGAGGAGTATACAAAGGAAACAAAGGATAGAGCTCTGTGCTTCAGAAGACTATGCTTGAGATGAAGAGAATGATAGACAGAAACTGAAATATATTTTCCCAAGGCAACTTCTTCCATTATTTCCTAATGCAGATTCCAAGTGAAAACTGAGTATCATTCTAAAACATTATTCTAAAACATTATTGGTATCATGTGATTTGTCATTGCAGGTTAGCATGCATATTACTGATGTGCATGTTGAAATTGGAGCAGGACGAATTCCTTTTCGAAAAACTGCTTATCAAGCCCTGTTTCATTTTGACTGTGAACAATGAGTTGCAATTCTTCTTGTATAAAGCCCTCACAATTGCACATCTATAAAATTGTTCTTCAAGATTGTCATATGCTATGGTAAATATGCAAAATGTATGTCATCAAAGTGGATAAGTTAAGAGGAATCAAGTAACAAAAATTAATTGTGAAAATTTCCTTATAATAGCCTGTATACTAGGATAAATTACATAATATTGAGACATTCTGCTTAGCTGTAATTTAGACATCCTGAATGGTTTTAAAAATCCTCTAACAGTGCTTGTCCTGCTGAGTCTCACTGAGATTGCCTCCTGAAGCTCAAAAGTCAAAGGCTATAGCTTCATGAAGATCAGAGCATCTTCATATGTCAACTCAGTTAAAGATTTAGTCTCTAACTTAGTTAACTCCAAGGCTATTTAGTTTGGAGTTTAGAACTGTTTGCAACTGTAAAATGGGGGTTAGCCAGATCTTCTTACTGGATTATATGTAACATGGCAGTTTGTGAATAAACAGTTCTGTAGCCCATGTAAGTTTGGAAATGCTGGATAAAATATTTTAACATTAGAAAACGACAAACTTCAGCATTTAAGGCTCTAATAAGTATCTCACTTAAAAATAAAACAGTTTGACTCTGTTAAACACAGAATTTCCCAAATCTCTTTGACCCTAGAACTCCATTTCATATAAAACCAACTGAAATGCTACAGAAATAGAGTTCTGCAGAACACACATGAGGAAATATTGATCCATCAAACACCCACTTGACCGCTTAATAAATACTTAGTAAGCATCTTCTTCATAAAGTTAGCACTTTTCATCTATGCCATCAAGGCAGTAAAGATGAGCTATGCATCACATCTATCTTCAAGAAATTTTCAAAGGAGTAGAGGAAATGTGAGATTAAAAGCTAACTGCATGTTCTAGCAGAAAGAGTTCAGTGCTATGGTAAAGTCCAAAAGAATATGCAGTTGAGTTCCAAAGAAGTAAAGAAGACAAATGAGATCAGAGAAAGCTTGAAAGAGAATGTACAGTTAGAGCTCTGGCTTCAATGACAGGTGAAGTGTTGCTATGTAGGGTCAGGAAGGTTACATTACATGGAGAGTGTGCCAAGGGAAAAGAGCCCAGAAGTGCTGGGAAGTGTTGAGGAACAGGTGCACTGCACTGTGCACAGAAAGGCATGGAGTGGAAAACTAAGCCAAGTTAAAGCCAAATTTGTTCCAGCCCTTAACTTTCATATACCATATAGTAATGACTACTGGGAATAGCAATACAACTAAAAATAAGACCAACAGTATAATCATAGTAGGTCAATAATTAAATCAGGATTTCCAATACATTTTGGCAAGGTTTTATAACAAGAAAAAGACAAAAATATTTAAGAGCACGGAATGTTAGTACAAAACATAGTCAAGTAATGCATCCTAGAGAATTCATAGTTGGAATAGGGAATGCAGAACTTTATTGTTTCCACCATGGGGAGCCATATAAGTTGTTTTTGTTTTTAACAGAGGCCATTGGATCAGATCTCTCTTCAGGAGATAACTCAGAGGCAATATGAAAGACAAATTGAAAGAAGAGACAGGAGGCAAGAGAACCAGTTAGAAGGCAATGGTAAAGGTTATTAAGCACCAAACTTAAAGTACGGTCAGCAATGGAGGAGAGGAAATGGATATTAAAAAAAAAAAAAAAAAACTCAATGTGTCCTAATGACCAGTTAGAGGCAGAATTACAGAAGAGGAAAAAGGAAAGATATTTTCCTAATTTCCCATGATGATATAATCAATTAAAGAGCTAATTTTATTTCTACAAATACTTTGGAACAGGATATCAGTAGACATAGAATATAAACATTCAAAAGATGCATAAAACATCTTCATTAAGAGATATACTGTCTCTACACACACACGGGTGCACACATACACACAGGCATACACACTCTTCTTTATAAACGGTACCCTAATCAGAGTAGCCGGTGTGATCATGTTGAAGCAGAAGGCAACAGTATGGTGATTTCAGTGAAGTTTTCTAAGAAGTTTTATTATCACTAACCTTTCACAGAAAATCCATGAAGCTCACTAGACATCTTTACTTAAGAATCCTTGCAAATACCATCAGTTGATCACTGTCCAGTCATTGCTGCTCTGTTTGATTATGTGAGCATCCTAGCTTTGTAGAATCTTTTGTCATGTTCTCATTTTCACCCCTTCTTTCTTCACTCATTTTTTTTCTCTTAAATATATTCAAATTAAGATTTTTGTAATCTCTTGGATGTAAATCATTTTTTCATTCTACTCTACTAACCACGACTATTAATTCATTCAGTGAATACTTCTTATTATAATTCACTAGAAATATAAATTCTGTCTATTTTACAATTTTCTTTTGGAATCACACTTACTTCAACTTGCTTAATAATATATAAATTGTTATTTTAGGATATCACGGGTCAGAAATCTGTCAAAATAAGAATTACATGAGTTAATTATCATAAGGCAGTCTCTGACAAATAATAAAAAGTTCTTACACCTTAGTCACCTCCTGTTCAAGAAGGTACTAAGCAACTAAGCAATGCTTCAGCCCTCTGCAAAAAATGGGGCTTCCTTCTCTACCCAAATATCTAGTACACGAATGACTGGAAATACCAGCTGGTAAATATCCAGATAAAAGCAGACTACTGAATAACAATAACTATTAGCAATACTGTAACAATATGGAAATATGAATTTGTATTTTATGATGAAAGAAATATGGGTTCCAGTCTGACCTTTTCACATCTTAGGCATTGGCCATTAGTCAGTCTCAAGAAATGGATAATAGTGTCCTTAGAATAGAGGTAGGTAGCTGAGCTAATTAGAAAATATGTATTAGTTCTTTCCTTTTGTAGTATGTTTGCCCTGAGTCCCAGAGCCATGTTCAGTCCAGTTCAGACTGTAGATTGGGCTCTCCCTCCTAAAAATGTTAAAGTCTTTTTAAGCATTAAAAATCTTTAGTGCCATGCTATCGGCCTGTTTCCACTTATTAAGAAGAATATATATTCCTTTATTATTTTCCTCTGTAAAGTGGCCTACTTACCAGTAATAAGTTCCCCAGAGCTGCAAAATTTCAAGTTGTGGGCGGATGATCAGTATCAGCAGTGTTACAGAAGAAATTGCTAAGATCCCATTTTTTGTATGATTCTATTATCTATCTTGTTTGTGGAAGTTCAAAAACTTCTATTTTTCTCTCCATAGGTTGCAACTCTTTTCTCACTCAGAAGTTTAAACTCCACAGCTTTTCACCTTGTATTCTTCACTGGACGCAGATCCTAGCTCCTATTACGTATACTTTTTATAAGTACACTTTTGTTCTTTACTGAATTATTTCCTTAAATCAACCATTCTATATCATGACCTATAACGTTAAATTTTTAATGTTCTTAATATTTTTTCTGTTTCCTTGGAATTTTTCACTCTAATGGAATTCCATCTCATGAGAACCATGGGATAATGTGAGCAACATGGTGAGACATACTGGGAACTCTGCCAGGCAGACCGAAGGGACTAACTGGTTTTGAGAATAACTAACTAGCATGAAGGATGGGCCCTTGTCCCAGGTATGGAAAAAGTCACAACAAAATTTAGCTTACTTCTAACAGCATCATAAGATATTATCTGAGTATAAGTCTGGGGATACAAAGCAATAAACAATATTCAAAAGTGGGTAAATATTATAACCTCAGTTATGAAAAATATATTTTCTCTGAACAAGACCTCAGTTAGCAGCACAAAGTAAAACAAATGAGATTCATTTCAATGGCAAGCATCAAGAAATGTGTTGAGATCATAGCCAAAAATGAATGGCTCTCACTCTAGCTGGAAACCAAGGCAGGTGCCCCAGTGCAGGTATGGCAATCCAGGGAGACACTTAGATCTGTTGGGCATAGGGTTACACCAGAGTCACCCTCAATGCCATGAATGTTGTCTATCATAATTCCAATCAAGCAGCTCAAGCTTATCATGCACTCCCTGCTCTAGTAGACTTGACATGGGGCATTGCTCGTGTCTGGGCCTGAGATGAAAAACATGTGACTATAGCTTTGCAGGAATGTTTAAAAAAATGGATTGAATGTCTGCCTTATAATTTCACTTGTTTGCCAAAGTCAGGTTTTTAAGCCTTTTTTTATTCATTTTTCAGGATTTTTCCAGGCCTTCTCTTAGAATCCCTAATTCTGCCAATTCATGATTGCTTATGTGAAGATTTTGTTCCAATTTTAAATCTGCAAGCATTTCTCTGTTGGAGAAAATGAAGTTAAGAATGACATCTGTTCTGGTTGGCACTTCTATATGGTCTTTGCTCCTCTGCAGGAATTTACTGACAGGGTTTGTGACCTGCAGTATTGATTTTCCACATATGTTCCTATGGTAAAAAGGCTCTCATCAGCACCAAGTCCTATGCCTAGGAAGTTTCAACAATCTTCTCTGAAAAGGCTGGCCCATTTTTCTCCCTTTTTCATTTTCAGACTGAAACTCCAACTACGAAGTTTCTTTTTCTTTCTTCTCTTTCTTACAAAAAGTGGGATTTTCTAAACGTATTTCTCTAGTCTTGATAGAAAGTATCATATTAGTAAAGATTTATATTCTTTTTAAAATTAGACATTTCAGTAAACCTTCGATTTTTGGACATTGATGAAACTTTAGATTGCACATTGATTGTTAAATACTTTTTACATAAAAATGTATTATTATTCTCCTAAAATTACTGGTGGTGTTATGTTTAACCTCTTAACTTCTGTTTTGTTATCTGTAAAATGGGAATTTTGTAGTAGTGTGGCATTTGTAGTAGCGCCTCTCTCAGAGTTGGTATGAGCATTAAATGAAATAATGTAAGTAAAAGGGCTTAGCTGTCTACACTCTATGCCATTACCATTCGATTTGATTAGGTGTGTTTTTCTAATAGATAAACTAATTGGTTTTTCTTACCCTGGTCCCCCTTTCCAAGTGGAGCACGAGGATAGGTTTACCAACCTAGTGTGACTCTGAGATACTGAATGAGCGTGAGTAAGTAACACTTCATGACTGAAATTTGCAAGCTCCTCGTGTGGAGCTACAAACCCAAGACACTTTTTACAGGGTTGCAACCTCAGTCTCAAGCAGCCTAAACTAGGAAGAGCAAGCCAAAGTGAGAAATCAAGAAAAGGATAGAAATACAAGATGCTGATGGATCTACACTTTAGAGAGAACAGTGTGTGCTAAGCCCAGGAGGAAGTAGATGATCTTCTGATGTAATTCCTCCTCAGAAATGAACATTTGCTGCATGTCATTTCTGCCACCAACACTGAAAAATTAGAAAAATGCCTTGGATCTCTTTATTATACAGAAACAATAGTGCAAATTTGTGTGACCTAGATGGGACTAGGCCAAGTTTACATCCTGAGCTAAGCCCAATTCTTAGAAATATAACTCTTTCACCTTTAATTTTCTATTTCATTTGAGCAAAACTGTTGGAGATTTCAGAAGCACTCAGCAGGACTGAGGATTGTTGATGAATTTCAAGGTTTTGTTCAATACTTTAAATTGCAACTAATTATAAGTCATTGTTTATAAATTGTTGTACAATACCTTTTTTGTAATTGATTTGTATAAACATATATAGCATTGCATTATGTTTGGTTTTTATGGTCTGTAAATTCTTTAATTGCCACTACATTTTTCAAAGATTTCACCTATGACATTAAGATCAACTTACCCATACTATGGTTTATAGTGTAAAATCTGCTATATATGTACCACCTAATTCGACTGCTTTTATCCACCACATCACCCATGCATGAACATAAATATAGCAAGATTATTTTACCAATTGGCAGGAAAATCAAGATCAGAACCAGACAAATATATCCAATCTTTTTCCTAAAACACAGTTATTTTCTTACATTCTTATATCACCCATAATATGGGAAAAAATGGAATATAAATCACTCAAATACTTATCCCATTATATTACAAATGCCTCTCTTTTGTGCATAGTCTCTACTACCCTTTAAGATCTTTGAAAATAAAGGGTCTTAGTCCCCAGGCCTTGCATCATGCCTGGCACTTAGTCATTACTCAACAAATTACTCAGTAAATTGAGAATGCAGTAGGGGCAAAATTGCTTCCAAACCATGAAACATCATTTAAGTATTTTAAATTTGAAACTATAATATAAACTCTAGAACTGGCATAAAATCATGTTATTTATCTTACACTTGTATTCTTACATTATATATACCTAAACATAAAAACAGAAAAAATATTTACTGGTGAATATATTTAAAAAGAAGAGACCTATAAAGCTTTAAAGTATCTAAAGAAATTTACATTTTTCATACTTTCATCTTTTTTCATAAAAAGCATCTCAAACAAGATTAGATATAAAAGCACAGATAATCCAAAGATAGCCTTGCAATTCTCTTGCTGGGTACAGACAATGATGCCAAGAAATATAGAAGAAATAGAATCTTCCTGTTTATATGTCAACCCAGTTTCAAGTGCATTTTTAAAAAGGGATCACTACAGAGAGAAATCAATCAACGCTTTTCAGGTGAAAATTTGTTTCACCAGAATTAAATTAGATTAGAATGGAACTCAAAATGCCCTAACATAGAATTCCAGCACTCTGCACTACATTGGCCAGAAAATTTGTTTTTTCATGGAGGAAAACAAAATGGGCCTTTAAAAATGTGTTTAAACGATTATTGAGACTACTGTCCCTTTGTGTATCTTCTGTGACTGAAAGTGGTAAAGCTGACAGCAATTCTTCCACACGCCAGTCAGTGCTGCCTGTTTGGCTAGACATAAACTTTTCCCCCATGAGGACCTCCAAAGAGCCTCCCAGATTATGTCTGCACTGTAAACCAAAGAGATCTAATCGATATTTACAGAACATTTCATCCAAGAGTTGCAGAATACACATTCTTTTCCTTGCACATGGATCATTACCAAGGATAGACTATATTTTACTCAAAAAATAAAATATAAAGTATCTTCTTTGACCACAGTGGAATAAAATTAGAAATTAATAAGAGGAATTTTGGAAACTATACAAATACATGGAATCTAAACAATATGCTCCTGAATGACCCATGGCTGAACAAAAAAAAAAAAGAAATAAATTGAAAAATTTATTGAAACAGATGATAAAAGAAACACAACATACCAAAACCTATGGATACAGCAAAAGCAGTACTACAGGGAAGTTAATATCTATAAGTGCCTACATCAAAAAAGAAAAAGAAAGCTTCAAGTGAACAATCTAATGATGCATCTTAAAGAACTGGAAAAGCAAGAGCAAACCAAACCCAAAGTTAGCACAAGAAAATAAATAATAAAAATCAGAGCAGAAATCAATGAAATTGAAATGAAAAAAATGATACAAAAGATCAATGAAACAAGCTGGTTTTTTGAAAGTTTAACAAAATTGACAAACCTTTAGTCAGACTAAGAAAAAAAGAGAAGATCCAAGTAAATAAAATCAGAAATGAAAAAGATGACATTACAACTGATACTGCAGAAATTCAAAGGATCATAGTGGCTATTATGAACAACTATATGCCAATAAAGTGTAAAATCCATAAGAAATGGACAAATTCCTAGATGCATACAACTTACTGAAAGAACCAGGAAAAACCTAAAAAAACCAATAACAAGAAATGAGATCAAAGCCATGATAAAGTGTCCCAGTAAAGAAAAGCATGAGACCATTAAAGAAAAGCTTGAGACCTGATGGTTTCACTGCTAAATTCTACCAAACATTTAAAGAAGAACTAATAGCAATCCTAGTCAAAGTAGTCTAAAAAATAAAGGAGGAGTACTAATTCTATGAGGCCAGTATTACCCTGATACTAAAACCAGACAAAGACACATCAAAGAAAAAAAAAAAAAAACTACAGACCAATATTGATAATGAATATTGATGCAAAAATTTTCAACAAAATATTAGCAAACCTACGTCAGCAATACATTATAAAGATCATTCATCATGACAAAGTGGGATTTATCCTTGGGATTCAAGAATAGTTCAACATACACAAATCAATCAATGTGTTACAATACATTAAATCAACAGAATGAATCAACATACATTTATTTTAACTGATGCTGAAAAAGCATTTGATAAAATTCAGCAATTCTTCATAAAGCAAAAACTGTCAAAAAACTGGGGATAGAAGGAACATACTTCAACATACTAAAAGCCATACATGCCAGACCCACAGCTAGTATTGTACTGAATGGGGAAAAACTAAAGGACTTTCTTCTAAGATCTGGAACATGACAAGTATGCCCACTGTCACCATTGTTATACAACGAACTACTGGATGTCCTAGCTAGAGCAATCAGAGAAGAGAAAGATTTAACAGGCATTCAAATTGAAAAGGAAGAAGTCAAATAATCCTTGTTTGCAGGTGATATGATCTTATATTTGGAAAAACCTAAAGACTCCACAAGAAAACTATTAGTACCGATAAGTAAATTCAGTAAAGTTTCAGGATACAAAATCAACACACAAAACTCAGCAGCATTTCTGTACGCCAACTGTGAACAATGTGAAAAAGAAATTTAAAAGTAATAACATTTATAATAGTCACACATAAAATTAAATACCTAGGACTTAATCAAATAAATGAAAGATCTATATAATGAAATCTATAAAACACTGATGAAAGAAATTGAAGAGGACACCAAAAAATGGAAAGATAGTCTTTGTTCATGGTTTGGAAGAAACAGTATCACTGAAATGTCCATACTACCCAAAGTAATCTACAAATCAATTCAATCCCTATCAAAATACCAATGACATTCTTCACAGAAAAAAAAAAAAAAAGTCCTAAAATTTACATGGAACCATAAAGACACAGAATAGCCAAGGCTATCCTAAGCCAAAAGAACAAGACTGGAGGAATTACGTTACTTGACTTTGAAATATACTACAGAGCTTTAGTAAACAAAGCAGCATGATACTGGCATAAGAACAGATGCATAGACCAATGGAATAGAATAGAGAACCCAGAAACAAATCCATAACCCTACAGTTCACTTATATTTTATAAAGGTACCAATAACATACACCGGGGAAAAGACAGTATCTTCAATAAATGGTGTGGGGAAAACTGGATATCCATATGCAGAAGAATGAAACTAGCCCCTTATCTCTTGCCATATACAAAAACCAAAACAAAACAGATTAACGAATTAACTCTAAGACCTTAAGTCATGAAACTATTACAAGAAAATATTGGGAAAAATCTCCAGGACATTGGCCTGGGCAAAGACGTCTTGAGCAATACCTCATAAGCACCAGCAACCAAAGCAAAAAAATGGACAAATGGAAGGACATCAAGTTAAAAAGCTTCTGCACAGCAAAGCACATAATCAAAAAAGTAGAGTCAACCACAGAATGGAAGAAAATATTTACAAACTACACCTCTAACAAGAGATTATTAACCAAAATATATAAGGAGCTCAAACAACTCTCGGAAAAAAAAAAATCTAATAATCCAGTCAAAATAGTGACAAAAGATTTGAATAGTCATTTCTCAAAAGAAGGCATATAAATGCAAACTGGCATGGGAAAAGGTGCTCAACATCTTTGATCATCAGAGAAATGCAAATCAAAAGTACAATGAGATATCACCTCACCTTAGTTAAAATGCCTTATATCCAAAAGGCAGACAATAACAAATGCTGTCGAGGATGTGGAGAAAAGGGAACTTTTGTACATTGTTGATGGGACTATATAATCACTATGGAGAACAGTTTGGAGGTTCCTCAAAAAACTACAAATTGAGAGGCTATATGATCCAGCAATCTCATTTCTGGGTACGTACCAAAAAGAAAGGAAATCAGTATATCAATGAAATATTGGCACTCCTGTGTTTTTTGCAGCATTGTTTACAATAGCTAAGATTTGGAAGCAACTCAAGTGTCCATAAACAAATGAATAAAGAAAATGTGATACATATATACAACTGAGTACTAATTCAGTCATAAAAAAGAACGAGATCCTGTTATTTGCAACAAAGTGGACAGTACTGGAAGTCATTATGTTAAGTGAAATAAACCAGGAACAAAAAGGCATATTCTCACCTATTTGTGGGATCTAAAACTCAAAACAGTTGAATTCATGGACGTAGAGAGTAGAAGAATGGTTACCCGAGGCTGGGAAAAGTAGTGAGGGGCTGACGGTATGTGGGGATGGTTAATGGGTTCAAAAGAAAATAGAAAGAATAAGACCTACTATTTGATAGCACAAGAAGATGCCTATAGTCAATAATAATTTGATTGTACATTTTGAAATAACTTAAATAGTGTAATTGAATTGTTTGTAACTCTAAAGGATAAATGCTTGAGGGGATGGATATTCCATTTTTCATAACGTGCTTATTTCACATTGCATGCCTGTATCAGAACATCTCATACACTACATAAATATATACACCTACTATGTACCCACAACGTTTTTTTAAAAAGTAAAATAAATAAAGAAATCATTCACATTTTAAATTAGCTTAAATAAATAAATTTTAGAATGTTTTTCTTTTTTGTAAAGAATATCATTAATATTTTGATATGGATTGCATTGAATATGTAAATTGTTTTAGATAGTACTGTCATTTTAACAATATTAATTCTTTTAATACATGATTATGGAATATCTTCTTATTTTTTGTGTGTCTTCTATTTCATCAGAGTTTTACAGTTTTTATTATGTAGATCTTTTACTTCTGTGGTTAGATTGATTCCTGGGTATTTTATATTTTTGTAGCTATTGTAAATGGGATCATTTTCCTGATTTCTTTTTCAGATTATTTGATGTTGGCATATATAAATGCTACTTATTTTTATATGTTAATTTTGTATCCTGCAACTTTACTGAATTCCTTTATCAGTTCTAATAGCTGTTTGGTGCAGTCTTTAGGTTTTTCTGAGTATAATATGATCATGCTGTCTGTGAACAAGGCTAATTTGACTTCTTTTCCAGTTTGAAGGCCTTTTTTTCTTTTTCTTACCTAATTACTCTGGCTAGGACTTTTCAGTATTGTATTGAATAATAATGGTAAAAGTGGGCATCCTTGTCTTGTTCTGCTCTTCAGAGAAAAGGCCTTCAATTTTTCCCTGTTTAGTACAATGGTAGACATGGGTTTCTCATATATGGCCCTTATTTTGAGGTATGTTCCTCCTATACCCATTTGATGAGGGTGTTCATCATAAAGCGATGCTGAATTTCATCATATGCTTTTTTCACATCTAGTGAAATAATTATATGGTTTTTTTTCCTTGATTCTGGTAATGTGATGTATTATACTTACTGATTTGCTTATGTTGAACCGTCCTTGCATCTCTGGGATGAATCCCACTTGACCATGGTCGTTGAATTCAGTTTGTTAGTATTCTGTTGAGGATTTTTAACATTCCATATACTTACATTTGGATATATTTCTATTTTTTGTATATTTATATATTTTACATATTTTTATATTTGTGAGTAATACTGGCCTGTAGCTTTCTGTTTTGTTGTGTCCTTGCTTGGTTTTGGTATGAGGGTAATACTGGCCTTGCAGAATGAGTTTGGAAGTATTCCCTTTTCTAATTTTTTTGAAGAGTTTGAGCAGGATTGGTAATACCTCTTTAAATGTTTGGTAGGATTCGGCAGTGAATCCATGAAGTCCTGGGCTTTTCTTTGACGGGAGACTTTTTATTACTGCTTCAGTCTCATTACTTGGTGTTGGTTTGTTGGGGCTTTTTAGTTCTTCATAGTTTAATCTTGGTAGGTTATATGTGTCCAGGAATTTACCCATTTATTCTGTTTTCCAATGTATTGTCATATAGTTGTTCATAATGATTCAGTGTTTTTTTGAGACTTCAGTTGTTATGATTCTTTTCTTATTTCTAATTTTATTTATTTGCGTCTTCTTTTTTCTTAAGTAATCTAGCTGAAGGTTTGTCAATTTTGTCTTCAAAAAACCAACTTTCTGATGATCTGTATATTTTTAGTCTCAATTTCATTTATTTCTGCTCCGATCTTTATTATTTCTTTCTTTCTACTAATTTGGGGTTTGGTTTGTTCTTGCTCTTTTAGATCTTTGAGGTGCATCGTTAGGTTGTTTACTTGAAGTCTTTCTACTTTTCTTACATAGGAGTTTATTGCTATAAGCTTCCCTCTTATTACTGCTTTTGCTGTATCCCATAGATTTTGGTATGTTGTTTTCCACTTTTATTTATTTCAAAAAATTGTTAAATTTACTTCTTAATTTCCTTATAGACCCATTGGTCATTCAGAAGCATGTTGTTTAATTTCCATGTGTTTGTGTATTTTTGTGGTCAGAAAAGATACTTGAGGCTGGGCACGGTGGCTCACACCTATAATTCCAGCACTTTGGGTGGCTGAGGTGGGTGGATAACCTGAGGTCAGGAGTTCAAGAACAGTCTGATCAACGTGGGAAAACCTCGTCTCCACTAAAAACCCAAAAATTAGCTGGGCATGGTGATACACACCTGTAATCCTAGCTACTTGGGAGGCTGAGGGAGGAGAATTGCTGGAACACTGGAGGTGGAGGTTGCAGTGAGCCAAGACTGTGCCACTGCACGCCAGCCTGGGTGACTGAGCGAGACTCCATCTCAAAAAAGAAAATAAAAAAATTTAAAAATTTTAAAAAAAGAAAAGATACTTGATATAATTTCTATTGTGGTAGAATTTGTGCAGACTTGTTTTGTGGATTAAGATATGGTCTATTCTGGAGAATGTCTCATGTGCCGATGAAAAGAACATGTATGCTGCAGCACAGGGTAAAATGTTCTATAAATGTCAATTAGGCCTATTAGATCTAGTGTGTAGTTTAACTCCACTATTTCTTTGTTGATTTGCTGTCCAGATTGAGAGTTAGGTGTTAAAGTTCCCTACTATTATTCTATTGCATTCTATCTCTCCCTTTAGATCTATTAATGCTTGCATTACATACTTGGGAGCTCTGCTGTTGGGTGCATACATTATTTATAATTGTTATATCCTCCTGCTGAATTGATTCCTTAATTACTATATGGAAACCTCCTTTGTCTTTTTTTTTTTTTTTTTTTTTTACAGTCTTTGGCTTGTAGTCTATTTTATCTGATATATCCACTCCTGCTCTTTTTTGCTTTCCAATTGCACACAGTATATTTTTCTATCCCTTTACTTTCAGTCTATTGAGTCTTTATAGGTTAAGTGGGTTTCTTGGATCTTGTTTCCTTACACATTCAGCTACTGCATAACTTTTACTTGGAGAATTGAGACCATTTACATTTAGTGTTATTATTGATGAGTAAAGACTTGGTACTGCCATTATGTTGCCATTTTTCTGGTTGTTTTGAGACTCTGGTCTTCCTTTCTTAGTGACTTCCTTTGTGGTTAAGTGATTTTATATAGTAGTATGTTCTAATGTGTTGCTTTTAATTTTTACACTTTTTAACTTTAATCCTTTATTGTTAGATATGGGAGAATATTTATGATTTTATAATGACTCTTGTTTGGGGAATGTAAACAGAGTACTCTCTCTGTATTTACTTTCTTGGAATTATAGATGAAGAAGATTACAATACTTTATGCAAAAAAAGGTTTAAAAGATATTTGCTCTAAAAAGAAATTGGTGAGAAAGTTTTTATATGAAGTAATCAATATAACAATCTGTGTATACAGAATCTTAAACATAGGTCATTCTCTACACTAATTATTTGTTAAGTTCCAGCATATATAATGTTCATAATATAATAACTGGCATGTGGCCCCTTTCGTCAAGACTATACTCTTAATATTTAAGATACATAGACAGTAAAAATAATAATAATAATAAATAAATAAATTAAAAGCAGCTGTACTTTTATGTTTGGCATGCTTTGCCTCCAAAGCACAGGTTTGGGCCTGGAGTCCTCTACACATTTCCTTCTTGCATGCTTAATCACAGGGTCCAAGCTTCCTCAGCAATACATTCCCCTCTTTGTTACATGTGCTACAACTCTGGTTATATTGACCAGTAGCCACCCTAGTTTGTTTAGCTCAATAATCAATAATGCCACAAATAGAAGACCTTGTAATTTCAGGGAAATGATTATACTCGGAAGTTGGAGGAAGATGTGGGATTATTAAGAGTCTCTCAGATATAGGAAATCTAAACAGAACTTCTCTATGGCTTTTCACAATCTCTAGTTTTTCTGTTTTCAATAGCAGAAGCAACTGGACTCACATTAAAATTCTACAAACAAACTTTTTCTGTTTGAGATAGCAACAAAAACTCTGTGTAGGCACAAAATTACTAATGGCCGCTATTTTCTTGTGTTCTTAGTCTTTAGGTTTGGGAAGGAAGAGAAAAAAAAGAGGGGTGGGCTAAAAAGCTGGGAAATGATGGTAACGATTAGCTGGCCGATATTAAGCTAAATCATTATAGTAGTGGCATTATTACGTAAACTACTGGTGGTCCTTACTAATTCAGAATAAGTACCTTGTAATAATTTTCTATATATGCAAAAATTTGCATACGATTATTAAAAATCTATTTTTATAAATAGAATATACTGTCAAAATACCAATCATTATACCAAAGTCAACATGCTCGTAATACAAAGTCTGATTTAAATGAATTTGTATTTACCAAATTATGAATAACTGAAGAATGCACACTCTAATCTTATGACCCATTGTAGTGCAAGGAAAAAATGCACTGGACAGTTAAACAGGCAAGGAAGACTTTACTGATGACTATAGAAATAGGGGAGGAAGATTGGACTCAACTCCACTGAAACAAAAACAAGAGAGTGTTTAAACACTGGGGTGAGTTAGTGGAAAAGTACTGGAAGACACTGAAGAAGAGAGGTTGTCAACTATCTTTGTCTGCTAATTGGTGATTATGGAAGTTAGCCTCCTTTCCCCCTCCCCCACCCACCACCCGCACAGAGAGTGGGAGACAGGGCCTCTATCTTCCTTGATGATTACATTTCAAAGAGAAGGCTCCTTGAGAAAGACACTTCTTGGTTCTAAAGCTGGCAAGAGGCTGGGGGAAGATTTACATCTCAAAGGAACTGAGAAGGTATTTACAAATGCAAGTTTTCTAAAGTAAATGCTCCAAGAAAAGGGAGGTCAGGGGCCTATAGTCAGGAAAAAAACAAGTCTAAAGTTCAGTCGAGTGAGGGGAATGTAAAAGCCTTCTTGGTCAGCAGACAGAAATAGGAATCTGGAAAATTATGCTGCAAACTGGGATGTCACGTGAAGTAAATATTTGTGTAAAGCAAGGACAACTTTTAGATACTGTACATTAAAGTAATGGGTTGCGGTTGCAATTCTTTTATCTACAGCTCAGAAGTTCTTTATAACAATTTCTAAAAAATGGTTCAGGTGAAACTGTTGGAAGGGAAGTTGGAGGTCAAATTTGGTTCAACCAGAGACATAGAGGAAGTAGGAGGTATATATTAAAGGATTTTTTGCAGGGGATTGGCTTATAGAAATGTGGGGGCCAACAAGGCAAGTCTGAAATCTTGGGTAGAGTATCAGAAAAAGCAGGCAGAAAACTCTATGGCATGACCTGAAGCTGCAATACACAAGTAGAATTCCATCTTTCTTTGAAATGTCTTAGTTCTATCTGAAGACCTTTCACTGATTGAGTCAACCCACCCAGGTATCTAGGATAATTTCCCTTATTTAGAGTCAAATGATAGGCCAGATGTGTTGGCTCATGCCTGTAATCCCAGCACTTTCAGAGGCCAAGGCAGGCAGATTGCTTGAGCTCAGGAGCTCGAGGCCACCCTGGGCAACATAGTGGAACCCTGTCTCTACTAAAATACCAAAAAAAAAAAAAAA
>NW_012108552.1:289932-338029 GCF_000951045.1 Mandrillus leucophaeus | reverse complement strand
GAATGGGGTGAGAAAGAGATCAGGTTCATGTCAGATAGAGGCAAATAATCAGTCGTATGAAGGGGATGACAAAGACAATTGTGAAGCTGAGGTAGCATTTATTCCAACACTCTAACTCATTGGAAAGTTGCCAATGAAAACAAGGAAATTCATCTGAATCACTTTAAACCTCTCAGCGGAAATGTGCCATAAAAATTCAAGACAGTGTTGCCATTATTAAAGCTATTATTGCTAACATTTCTCATTATGAATACAAAGTCAAGAAGAGGAAAAAAGGCTGGTAAAGAAATTGGATGGATAATGGGGAAGAAGGCTGACAATTATGATTCAGATAGGTAATGAATTTGGTAATGTCTAACCCATATAGTACAATAGAACTGTTACATTCGTTTTTGGATTGAGGGTAGTAACCATTTTTAATATAAATGTAGGTATTTAAAATAAATTACTGTCTCCAAGACTTGGATATTAAGTTTAGCTTTCATAAAATAAGTGCTACACTATTATATATGTACAATTTCTATTTAAAGAGAGATTACAAAGCATGCTTTACTCTGATATCTAACCAAGTACAGTAAAAAATGAAAAGACAACCTCATGTATCTGTCCATTGTACCCCACTGGAATTACAGTGTTTAGCAGATACTCTTCTTGCTATTAAACAAAACCTGTACGCATATTAAAGTCAATAAGTCTAATGCTTTGTTAGGAGATTTCATTTTGAACATATGAGGGCAATTTAAAACCAAATAAAATAAAGAGACATAAAATATCTTACAAGTACAAATCCATGCATGGCAACAATATGAAGACAGGAAAGTCTAAGGAAGAAAAACAGCTACAGTGGAGGAATTAAGACACCTGGGCTTCCCCAAGTGAAAATCTCCATTCAATCTCTATCCAAACAGAATTTGTTCATCTGTCATGTGGGCCCTGCCTCTTCTAAATAATCAGATGTTTTTGTTTTTGTTTTTGTTTTTGTTTTAAACAATAGGTCTAAAGGGGAGAGAAAAATATTTCTGGTAGCTAAGGACTTTGTAGCTAGCAAGATAACAATTTTGTGAATTTAAATTACCAACTTCCCAATTCACGCTTTTTCCTCTAGCAAAATATTTTCTGGTTACAAAATGAATAAAAGCTACATTATCACTCATCTACGTAAATTTCCATTTCCAGGTCATTTTATGTCTAAGCAGGATATACTTGCTCATCAATGCACACTTTGAAGAACTTTGTCGTAAATAGCAGGAGAGGCAGTGAATCAAGTGAAAAGAGAAAAGGCATTGGAATCAAATTGTGGCTCAGCCACTTACTACAGTGGCGACATTGGACAAGTATGTGGCCCTCTCTTCTTATGGTAGAATTGATTGTTACTTCATGGTATTATCTTAGTTTTTTCAATATGTTCTTCAAAACACCCTGGCCCCAGTTAGTGACCTCTCTGTCTCCCCACATCCTTTCCAACAGGACTTATCAGCTCCTCCTCTCAAAAGGTGGAGTCTGTTCCCCCACCCTTTGAATCAGAACTGCCCTAGTGACTCACTATGGCCAGTAGAAGATGGTAGAACTGACAGCATTCTACTTCTAAACATAGGCCTTAAAAGGTCATAGCACTTATGCAATCTCTCTCTCTTACTCTCTCTTTCTCTATGAATCTCTCTCTCTCCTCTCAGCTCCTCTGTAAGCACAAAGCCAGACTAGCTTGATGGAAGATGAGAGACCATGTGGAAAAGAGCTAGGTAACCCAACCAACCTTCAGCTGACACAGATGCATAAGGGAGCCCAGCCAATATCAGAACACCTAGTGAGCTCCAGTTACACTGTCAATGGGCAGAGTGAGTGGATAATTTGTTACACAGCAAGAACCAACTGATACAGTTAGCCTCAGTCTCTTCAACTATACTATGAAGACATTATTAGCTCATTGTTAGAATCACATGAGAAAAATATATGTGACGAACCTAAGCACTATACTTGGCCTATTAAAGGAATTGCGTAAATAGTAACTTTGTATCATTTTTAAAACTAAGCCACTTACACTGTCTTTTGAGTAATCCTTTGCACCACACTGCTGGATAGTTGTTTGCAATTGACACAATTTAGGCCACCTCAAGTTATAAAGGAAAACAAAATAGCCCAGATAGATAACATCATGGCCTCTGGAGCATTGTGTTTAATTGGGCTAAGCTAACAGGTTCCAGATGGCTCTATGATTTAATACGCAAACTATCAATTTTACATACCTAAGTTCTAAACACTGTATGTCTCAAATAAATTGTGAATTCCTTCACCTCTGGGCCTTTACACATGCTGTACCCTCTCTTGATAGCATTGTTTTTTCCCATCTATCCCACAACCTTCTGTAGTTAGTACCTTCTCATTTTAAACACTGTGTCCTCTGGGACACCTGTCCTGGTCCCCATGTCTGAATTAGGTCACTCTTTTCTGTGCTTAGACTTCTGCTTGTCAACCAATTGCAATTGCTTAGTGATCTTTGCATATTTCCACTAGATTTTAAATTCTTTATTGGTCACCATACCAGGTACTTAATAAATATCTGTTGAAAAATGAAACAAGATTTTTTCATATTTCATACTGCCCTCAAAATACCGATATTCTACCTACACATTTAATTCGTAACCTCTTCTTTCTTCTGTTGTATAAATAGACTGTCATACTTCTCACCTATTACTTCGTTGTATTATCTTAGTTTTTCAATATGTTCTTTCTAAATGCCCTGTTCTTCTTAAGTTTTGACATTGAGTATTAAGGAGGTCAGGTAAAATTATGATAATATATAAAGATGATTTTCATGTGAATGTAACAGTTATCTGGATTATGAGTGGTTGTACAATTCGTACTGTTCGTGCCTGAAATAGCTTAACTGACCCAGGCTTAATAACACAGATCAAATCAATCCTATGGAGTCATTTGGGTGGTCAGTTCTAAATTAAATCAGCTATTTGGGCAAATAATTGGTTGGCAATCAACGGTCTGACAGACTTAAATTTTTAATAAAGTAACTGAATGTTCTAGAAATAGGGTATGAAAATTAATCCTCATCTACAAGACCCAGAAGACTAAGTCACATAGTAAACTGATAGCAAAATTATATTTCAAGGCTTAAAAGTTTTGATTCCTTTTTTTTGCATGAATATCAAATAATTAGTTGCATTAGTAGTTGTATTGATTCAGTTATTCCTATCTATCAAATTCATGGTCCAAATTTCATGTTTCTATCTGTTGTAATGGGTTTATAGCACCACAAAGCCCTCTATGGCAGCAAACATGTTCTGCTGTGTGTTCTACTGTCTGGCCATGTGGGCACATAATAAACTCTGAGATGATGAGAGAATGCATGACTATTAATCAATCTCCCATTTAGCCACCCATTCTCCTACCCAACACCGGCACAGACAAGCCTTCTTATCACAGGTAGGATGTAAAAGCAACTTATTAAAAAATCTGTTATTCTTCTTCATCCCCCAGATCATCCAGCTTCACTCTGCTCTGCCACACCCATCCCTCATGACCCCAGTGTGAACGGCTACACACACCACCACTTTCCAAAACAGGGAAACATTTTCATTTTCATCCAGATCTTTTAAAAATATATTTAATTAACAAATAATTGTATATATTTGATATGATTTGGCTCTGTGTCCCAAATCTCATCTCAAATTGTAATCCCCATGTGTTGAGGAAGGAGAGTAATTGGATTATGAGGGAGGTTTCTCCCATGCTCTTCTCGTGACAGTGAGTGAGCTCTCATGAGAATTGATGGTTTTCTAAGTGTTTGGATGGTTGTAAGTTTCCTGAGGCCTCCCTAGCCATGGGAAAATGTGAGTCAATTAAACCTCTTTTGTTTACGAATTACCCAGTCTTAGGTATTTCTTTATAGCAGTGTGAAAACGAACTAATATGATATTCAAGGTGTACAATGGGATTATTTGATATGTTTATACATTGTGTACTGATTACCACAGTCAAATTGATTAACATACCTATCACTACCCACAGGTACCAATTGTGTGTGTGTGTGTGTGCACATGTGTGCATGTATGCAGTAAAAACACTTAACATATGCTTCCTTATCAAATTTCAAGGCAACGATACATTATTATTATCTATAGTTACCATGCCGTACATTAGATCCTCAAAACAACCTTGATCCTTTTCAAGGTCATTATTCTCTCAATGAATATTTAGTTTCCAATGAACCAAAGTTCATAGATAAATAGAAAAATGTTAAGTAGATGATTGATAGATTGATAGGTAGATAAATACTGCATTTAAGGTTTAAGTTAGAGCTCTATGCATATTTCTATAATTTGTTTTGCATACCTAGTTAAAATTTCATGTTACTCTAGTAAATATTAAAATGTCACGTTTGATCCTGTCAGGCTCATGTTCTTTTTAGATTTTGACATATTATCTATTCTCAGTTTTATATCATATCCAAGTTTGATGGGTATGTCATAAATCACTACATCAAATTGATGCCCATGTTGAACACACACCAAAAAAGAAACTTTAATTTATGTTCCATAAACTTCCAAGGATAAGTTCTAATCACCAAAGACAGAATTCACCTGTCACTAATCATCACAGAAGATAATGATGTAAAAAAACAAAAACAAAACAACAAAAAAAAAACAAAAAACCATATACCTTGTGATTTCTATAAAGAATATATTTCTTTATTTCAGGTTGATTAAAACTATATTATCAGTTATATGTAGCAATATAATTCTACATTATTCAAAGCAATCAATGTTATTTTTAATGACACCTTCAGTAAACAACACACACCACACATCCTTCAAGGACAGTACCTGGAAATTCTGGAAAACTGCATGCAAACCTGAAGTAGGGGATTTTTGGACTTCCTGAGTCTGAATGCTCAAAATGTCAAATTCCTCAGGCCATTTTTCTGCTAAATCAGAGATTGCCAGGCAGCAGGACCAAATATGTACTCATTTCAGAATATTCATAGTGTTTTTAGTGCTGTTTTTTTTTTTTCCAACAAATATTTAGTAAATTCTAACTGGATTATAAGCACAATATGTAGCATGTTCGTCACTTAGTATGTACACAAGTTGAAAAAACATATCCCCTGTCTTCAAGATGATCTCAGGAGAGTTAAAAAGATAGAATGGCATGTAAGCAAACAAATGCAATAGATTATTGTGCAGATAAATATCCCCATAGTATAGAGAATGTACAAGGTGAAAATTATCAATTCCCCCAGAAAATACCAGAAAAGAATTTATAGAGACAGAAACACTTTAATCAAGTTCTAATTAATAGTAGCAATAACAGCACCAGCAACCGTTGTTGAAAAGTATTGTACCCTTTTGCTTATCTCATTTAATCCTCTAAAACTTTACATAGTAGGCATTATTACCATCCCAACCTTAAAAATTCAAAATTGAGGAGCAGCATGATTAATTAACAGATCTAGGGGCCCGTTACTAGTAAATCAGGGAGCCGAGACTTGAAATCAGTTTTCTAGCTCCAGAGTTGGCATTCCTTTTCTTAATTTAAGTTTTAATTGACAAGAAATAACTCTATATATTTATGGGATACAATGAGGTGTTTTAATATAAGTTTACCTTGTAGAATGATTAAATCAGGAAAATTAACAAATCTACCACCTCATATATTTATTATGTTTGTGGTGAAAACATTTAAAATCTTCTTTTAGCAATTTTGAAATATACAATGCATTATTACATTTGTTAGAGTCACCATTCTGTGCAATAGATCACTAAAACTTATTCCTCCTAACTGAAACTTTCTATTCTTTGATCATCTCACTTTTACCTATGTCTCCCCTCCCCCAGCCTCTGTTAACCACCATTCTATACTCTACTTCTACGAGTACAACTTTTAGACTCCACTTATATAAATTAGATCATATGGCATTCTTCAGCATCCACCTATCAATGATATTTCAGATAACACACATGCTATAGGAGAAGAAAACTTAGGGAAAGATATTTGGGAAAAAAATAAAATTGGGGGAACTGAAACAGGTCGGAATGGCTACGATAATGTCTAGAGCAAAAGTAGAGAAATAATGAAAGAAGAGGCTATATAAGGGCCGAAACTAGATCATGATTGGCTTTTATTGCATGCAATCTGACTCTAAATAATAAACAAAGAGGCCAACGGATTAGAGGGGGCAAGAAAGAGCCAAAAATTAAAGATAGTGCCAGATTTATGGTTTGGACAGTGGGTGGGTGATAGTAATCCTAACAGAATATGGAATTTACAAGGGAAACTGTTTTGTAGAAAAGAGAACAAAAATGACCATATTGAATTTTAGTGTCTCTGAGACATACAGGCTCAGTGTCTATAAAGCAGAAAGTACATGAGTTCGAGTTCAGGAAACACACTGAGCTTAGGGATGGACTTTACCCTCTGGGCCCTAGAAGTGACTCACCCACATGCAGATTGGAAATATGAAAGTTATGAAAACCATGCTTCAAGAAGAATGTACAACACAAGAAGTGGGGCATGAATAAGGATCCCAGAAACATCATTATTTAGAATCAACTAGAGTAGCAAGTCAATTCCTCTTATAAGCTCTCACAGACGCTGCATACTTTTCCTTTAAAACATTATTATTGGTGCAAATTTATACTTGTTGAGATTTTCTTTGAATAATGTCCTGTCCTCAGTAAGCTAAAAGTCCCATAAGAGCAGAGTTTTTGTTAACCAATTGTATTTCAAGCACCTGCCATAATGTCAGCACATGGTAGGTGCTCACCACTGGATGAATAAGCCAGAAAAGGAAAGAGATGAACTTGTGAGAAATTTGGGAAGAGAAGCAGGAGAGAGTGCTATCAAGGGATTCCAGAGTTTCAAGAATAAAGCAACAATAAGAACAGAAATGAATCTTGAAAACAGTTTGCCATCCCCACTATAACACAAGAAGAAACACTATAACAAGGAAGCAGAAAGCCATAAAAAGCCATAAGAGGGTAGTACCCTAGATGAAATTCAAAGAGAGCTGAGTAAAATAAGACAGAATTAAAAGAAAACTAAAAATACAACACAGGATCAATATCTCCACGGGAAGCAATAAATGGAAATAGATACTACAAAAACCTGGAGCTGTAACGTACGGGGCAATCTCAAGAAACTTCACCAAAAATTCAGAAGAAAGGAAACATTAAAGTTGCGCAAATACTGAGAATAAGACAAGAATAAAAACAAACCTCCAACATAATAATTATGGGAAATTATATGGTTCACTATTTCTAAAATAAGCAAAACAAATAGAAGCAATGTTAAAAATATAATAGAAATCTTTCTTGATTTGAAAAAAATGAACATGCAAATAGATGTATGAACCAAATCTAAACAAAGTGAAAGAAAGGTATTCTATAACCAAATATTCCTGGAAGTTCTTGAATTAAAATATAAATAAAAATCTTCTCATAATCCAGGAGTTTTCATTACATAGAAATTTAAAGCTTCTTAAAATAAGCATAATGGAAGAAATAATAATTATGTTATATTTAAACATTTAGATTTTTATAACCTAGAAATGGTGGGGAAAGAGAGAAGAGAGAGTTTCAGATGAGGTTTCTAAAGTTTTGAAAAATTCTTCATCTTATTTTCAGAGGACTTCAAAGATTCCATTAAATATAGCTTCAAAGAAAGCCCCCAATCAATTCCAAAAAGCAGAAACTGCACAGTTCAGTTCACATTTTCTGACCATAATCCACTAAAGCTTGAAGAAAATTTTAATATTAATGGAGAAAATAATATCTTGATAAGTGAAAACACTCAAATACACTCCTACATAAATATTTGTTGACAGCAAAATTATAACGAGAGACTATTTGAATAATGATAATAATGGAGCTGTTGTATCAAAATTTATGATAAATTTTCAGGTCTAACTTCGGGTGTAAATTCAAAGTTTTAAATGTCTTTTCAGCATTATTTATAATATTAAAAATAGAAAACAACATAACAACAATAAGGCAATGGTTGACACTCTAAGATTAAAAGTTATATTTTTAATCTTTTTTAAGTGGCATAGTAAAAAGTTCACAACATAATATTATGTGAAAAATGATCCAAAAGTAGATATGGTTAAATGAGAGAGGATGTACAATAACCTCTCTGAAAATTTGCACAGAAGTAGAAATAAGGATTAGAGAAATAATGACGTAAGTATAGGGTGAGAAAGATAAAGTTTGAGGGCCAATTATACTTTCCATAAGCCAAATCATTTTCAACAAAACAGTTCAGATCTGACTCATATTTTTAAAATACATCTTATTCTCATTAATACAATTTTATAAATAAGTATATCAAATTTGTGGTACTTATATGTTGAATTTTTTCCAATATGCTAAAACTAATCTGCTATGATTGAGATCAAGCTTAGAAAGAACTACACACGTAGTCAATATAGAGCCGTAATATGCACAAATATTAATAATTCAATCTCTATGACAGATATTGCATATTCTAAACGTAGATTTTATGAATAAGAACTGAAAACATATAGGCTATATATGGTAGACCTCATTCTATCTCTGAAAAACCTGAGGCAAAAGTAAATAGTATAAATGAGTACAAAGAGTAATTGGATTTTCTAATGAAACAGAATTCTACAGTTTATATCAAACATGGTACTAATTTCACTTTGATTTGGTAGAAAGTCTTTGGCTGCTAAGAAATTAAATATGAAAATTACCACTACTTAACAAAGAATTCAGAATTCACAATAAACCTGGCTTTCAAAGTATTTACCAAGCATTCAATATTAAGGTCAATGTCGGCATACATCCCATTTAAAGCTGAAAGCTAAACCAGGTTTATTAGAGATTTGTGCCAATAGCACACTTTGTGCCTGCCTGGGATTTTCAATGTTTATTTTGCCCTTTAATAGGGAGCAGCATAATTATCTATGAGTAAACTAAGGAATAATAAGTGGTACGTAAAGCAGAAGGTTACTACGAGGTATTGTGAAAATCCATAGTTTGAAACCTTTCTCAGGAGTATATGTAGATTTTAGTGACTACAGCAGATAAATGTTACTTTGTGACTATTTGTATGGAATTTCACACACACAAAAATTGGCCCATGGGGGGAAAAAAGCTTCAAAAACATTAATGTATCATTTGCTGGCATTATCCCTTCTTTTGCAGTTATTTAAGGAAATGCCCTGAAGAGAACTGCACAGAAAGTCCACTATAGAAAAAGGAATGCTTATACACTGTTAATAGGAGTGTAATGTAGTTCAATCATTGTGGAAGACTGTGTAGCAGTTCCTCAAAGACCTAAAGACAGAAATACCATTTGACCCAGTCACCTCATTACTGGGTAAATACCCAAAAGAATATAAATCATTGTATTATAAAGACTCATGCACATGTATGTTCATTTCAGCACTATTCACAATAGCAAAGACATGGAATCAACCTAACTGTCCATCAGTGATAGACTGGATAAAGAAAATGTGGTACACATACACCATGGAATACTATGCAGCCATAAAAAATGAGCTAGATTATGTCCTTTGCAGGAACATAGTTGGAGCTGGAAGCAATTATCCTTAGCAAATTACCACAGGAACAGAAAACCAAATACCATATATTCTCACTTATAAGTGGGAGCTAAATGATAAGAACACATGGGCACACAGAGAGAAACAATATACTTTGGGGCCTATCAGAGGGCAGAGGGTGGGAGCAGGGAGAGGATCAGAAAAAATTAACTAATGGGTACTAGGCTTAATGCCTGGGTGACTACATAATCTGTACAACAATCCCCCATGACACAAGTTTACCTATGTAACAAACCTGCACATGCACCCCTGAACCTAAAAGTTAAAAAAAGAAGGGCCACCATATTTTTATGGTAGGCAGATAAAATTCACTCCTGACACTGGTTTCCTCTCCCTTCTGGGTGTGGTAGGCAGAATAATAGACACCCAAAGAATGCACGTCTAACTTTGAATATATTAGGTTACATAGCAAAATGGAATTAAGGTTGCAAATGAAATTAAGGTTGCTAATCAGCTGACCTCAACATGGGAAGATATCCTGGATTTTCCTGAGGGTGGGGGGCAAATATAGTTACAAGTTTCTTCCTAAGTGGAAGAGAGGGACAGGGAAGTCAGAGTTAGACATTTAAAGATGCTACACTGCTGGCTTTGAAGATGCATAGGAGCCATGAGCCAAGGAATGCAGGCAGTCGCTAGAAGCTGGAAAAGGCAATGAAACAGATTATCTCTTAGAACATACAGAAGGAACCCAACCCAGCTGATGCCTTGATTTTAGCCCACTGAGACCTGTGTCATATTTCTGACTTCCAGAACTGTAAGATAATAAGTGTATGTTGTCTAAGTCACTAAATGTGTGGTAATTTGCTATAGCAGCCATGAGAAGCAAAGTGCTGATGACATTGAAGAAGGCATACTAATAAAAATCCTAAAGAAAACAACTCCAGCAGGAGAAGTTTGCCTTCTCCTCAAATAGAAACCATGACGGAAAAAAATAAGTTTGTGGAGTTACGACTATTTGAGAAAACTAAACAGGTTTCTAATATTACCTGAGATATTAAAGTACTGAAAAAAACATGTTTGAAAAGAAAAAGTATACTTTAATTATCAATCTATGTATTGTCAATGTAAGGGCTTATCTAAGGTTAAACTTCACATTCAGGATCCCACTTCTAGGCAACAAACAGACTTCAAAGAAAATTGTGAGATACCGTTCATATAAAGTGTTACTCCAAATGTTTTTACATTTTACAGTTTTGTACATTTCTGTTTCCCTGATCCTGTACATTTATGTCTTCCCTTCAGCATTGTGATGGCTAATTTTATGGATGAACTTGACTGGGAAGTTAAACATTATTTTGCATGTGTCTGTGAGGCTGTTTCTGGATGAGATTAACATTTGAATTTGCAGACTGAGTAAAGCAGATTGCCTTCCCCAATATGGCTGGGCCACATACAATCTTTTGTAGGCCTGAATGGAATGAAAAAGCTGAGTAAGGAAGGATTTGTTCTCTCTGCCTGACAGGCTTCTAGCTGGGACAGAGTTCTACTTCTTCAAGATTAAACTCAGAATAGAAACTACCCCATCGGCTCTCCTGGCTATCCGTCTGGCTGAATACAGATCTTGGAATTTTGCCTCCATAATGCATGCTCCAACTCCTTATCATAAATGTCTTTATAAATATTTGTATATTTACATTTATACAAAGAAATTATATATATTAATTCACATAAATATATAAATTGTATATAATGATATATAATATTAATTATATATGGCATATTGTATATGTATTTTGTTTCTGTTTTCCTGCAGAACCAGACTAATAAAACTATCAAACATTGTTCTTAGCTGCAACCAATCAACCAACCAACACATAAACAAATTTTTGGCAGATTTAAAGAGAAACAACTTATTAAAAAATTACCATCAGAGATAATTCCATTCATTGGTGCAGATACAGAGCAATGGCAATTCTCCTGCAGTCCTGGCGGAAATATTAACTGATAAAATCCCATTAGAAAATAGTTTAGAAAAATGTTCTAAAACAGAACAATTCAACTCCTAGATATATATACCCAAAAAGAACACAAAAAATTGTACATCAAAGGAATATGTAAATGAATCTATAAACAATATTCATTACCTGAAATGGCCCCAACCCAAATGTCTATCAAAAATAGACTGGATAAGCAAATTTCAGTATATTGATATGGTAGAATACCATACAGTTATAAAAATAAAACTTGTTTCACATGGTAACCTAGATGAATCTTATAATGTTGAGCAAAAGAAGCTAAACACACACAAAAATGCATACTGAATGATTCTATTTATGTAGAGTTCAAAACACATTTATAGAACTAGAATGACGGTTCCCTTTGTAATGACTGGGAAGAGTATGAAGGAGGCTTCTGGAGTGCTAGTAAAGGTATATCTTGACCTGGTGGTGGTTACATGGCTAATTCACTTAATGAAAAATAATTGAATTGTATACTTGGGATTTGGCATGCTGTCTGTGTCAGTCCATTTTCACAGTGCTATAAAGAAATACCTGAGACTGGGTAATTTATAAAGGAAGGAGGTTTAATTGACTCACAGTTCCACATGGCTGGGGACACCTCAGAAACTTACAATCATGGCAGAAGGGGAATCAGGCACCTTCTTCACCAGGCAGCAGGAGGGAAGGAGCGTGAACCACTTATAAAACCATCGAATCTCATGAGAATTCACTTACTATCACGAGAACAGCATGGGGGAAACCGTGCCTATGATACAAACACCCTCACTAGGTTCCTTCCTTGACATGTGGGGATTATGGGGATTACAATTCGAGATGAAATTTGGGTGGGGACACAGAGCCAAAGCATACCTGAGGGGAGGAGGTTGCAGTGGGCTGAGATCGTGCCACTGCACTCCAGCCTGGGCGAAAGAGTGAAACTCTGTCTCAAAAAAAAAAAAAAAAAGAGATTAAGAGGAGAGCTGGATAAAATAAAAATAATAATAATAATTAATGAAAATGAATGGGAAATTTAAGGACAAATAAGACTTGAGAAAAGAAAAAATGTCAGAAACTAAGAATGGCAATAGATTTCTCTACAACACTGGAGACTAAGAAAATGGAGAAATGCCTTTGAAATTCCGGAAGACTTATTTTTTTCAAACTAATATCCTAAACCCAACCTGAAACCAGCATAAAAGATATTTAATATGTCAGAATTGCCTTGCAGCCTTTCCTGCAGAGCGACTGGAGAACATGCTCTAGCAAAACAAGGGAACGAAGTAGAAAGTAGAAGGCATGGGACTCAGGAAATGATGACTGGAACCAAGAGAGGGGTAAAGAAACCCCACAGCTTGACAGCAGTTTGGTACCCAGAAAGTAACAAGTCCTAATTCAAGCAGGAGGAACAAGCTCTCCAAAGGTAAGTTTGCTGAAAAAAATATAGACTTGATAAATACATGGTATGATAGATGCCATGGTGAAGTATATGGAAAAACAAAGGGTATACATGGAAAATAATTTAGGCAAAAAAACACGGGGCAATTACTTGTTGCAACTATACTACACTTCTGAACTCAATAAACAGTACTTTGTCATAACGATATAAACACAGATTATCTCAACTAAAAATAGTGCTAGAACTATATTAAGAACATGGGATGAGAACACAAAATATAATCTTGGCAATTTTCACATGTATAATACATTGCTATTAATTCTTAGCACCATATTGTAATATAGATCTCTTGAACTTATTCCACCAAAAAATGGTAAGTATGTGATGTAATGCATATATATATTCATTAGCTTGATTTAGGCATTCCACAGTGTATACAAATTTCAAAGCATCATGTTGTACACCCATAAATATACATAATTTTTATTTGACAATTTTTTAAAGAGAATGGGAGAAGGGGTTGAAAATACAGTGAAATTAACGTACGAATCATAAAAAAAATACTCAATATATGGCAAACAGAACTAATCAGTAAACAAACAGCACTTAAAACATACTGTATAGAAAAACATGGAAATCACAGGAAGAGAGAATTCAAAGCTGTTGACCCTGGAGACTGAATTTTGATGGGCTGTCACTTTTTTTTATTATAATTACTTTTCGTATTATTTAATTTATTTTAAAAAACCATGTGTATGTATTAACTTAATAAAACTTTTATAAATTAGTTATTAAGAAATCAAAACTCTCATATTTATTAAACCATTATCCAATTTGACATAAGAAGTAGCCTGTATTGAATATAAGGTTTTAACATGTTTATGCATATACAAATTCACACATGCAGACAAACACACACACTTTTAGCATGCTACTTATGAGTGTTAATAGGGATATTTGTAAAAATGTTGCATCTTAAGGGGGTATTATTTTCCCCCATATACATAGTATAAACTGAACAAATGGATTTGATTCAGAATTTCCCCAGTAGTCATCTCTTCACAAGAAATAATAGTGTTTTCCTAAAAGCCTGTAAGCTATTTTTAAAATCTCCATATGAATTTCGATTACCCTAGTATGAAATATTTGAAGTGGGAGATTATTATAGAAATGCTACATGACTTTCTCCTATCCAGCAGTGATATTTCAGAATGATTTTTGCAAAAAAAAAAAAATGTATTACACTTAAGTCAGCAAACTAAGTCATCTGTTGAATGCAAATGCAACTAAAAGCCTTGTATTCTTCATTTATTCTAGGAGGGCAAACATTCAGCAAGCCTCTGTAATACATCTTAATATCAAAAGCAGACTCGAAAAACTTTTCCTTTCCTTTAGAAAATTAATCCCTCCCCAGTAGATCCTGTGGGTTTTCACACTGTAGTTTTGTAAATGTTAGAAAAGCACAGCTGAAAGTAATCAGAAATCTAAAAAGACAACAGTAATGAAAGCAACAATAAACCAATTTAAACAATAAGACAAAGTATCAGATCACGTAACTGAAAGCCCAAAGATTAATAAGGTTCAGGGTCAACCTAATACAATGACTCTCCTCTGTTGTCCTTCAGTTCTCTTGTGTCCACCCACCTCCCTCTCTCATCTTCATCCTCTGGGTGTTAGCAAGATTATGGAATCAGTCCCAAGTCTCCCATCTCCAAAGGGAGAGACAGGGCAGCAATTCCACAGCTGTTCCAGAAACTCAGATGCGCTGTCCTTGTATGAATGATGTGTTTCTGATTCTTTGACATTTTAGGACCTTGCTAATTCTGGAGAGACTGCTCTTCCCAAGGTTGCCAATTCCTAGAGATCATAAAGAGTTCTCCTGCAAGCATGCCTTTGACATGCAAACCAACCAATCCACAGTCCATACCCATAACCACTTCTCTTATCAAGCTCTCATACTCCAGACCACTATCCACCTGCCCTAGTCACCCAAAGGACTAGGTATCAAACAACTAAGGACAGTCAGTCCCTAAGTCCCACAGACTGTGGAAGTTGTCAAAACTAGCCAATCCTTAACCTTCTTACCTTGCCTTGCCTGTTATGTCCCATAGAACGCACAATATAGGATCTTGGCCACCTTTGGCAAGAGCTCCTTCTGCCTCTTGACCAACACTAGTCCTTCCTCATGTAGCCCCCATGGGGTGGCATGCCCCTTCTCTTGGGATCTGTGAGTATAACAAACTGTCTTTTTGATGACAGTTGTCTCCTAACCTGCTTATCTCACCATACCTAAATAATAACAAAATCTACACTTAAAACATTTCTCCTGCCATAATTGCCAAAAATAGACCACACATCTACCCCAAACCAATCAGTAGCAAAGAAAATAAAATACACTTAGAGATGGGTTTTCCAAAACTGTGTGAAAGGATGCTGTTTCCAAAACTGTGTGAAAGGATGCTATAATAAACTCACAAGGGTATGCAGTATATTTTAGATTTTTGAAGGAAATATAGCGATACTCAACATCTGTGGGACATTACAAAAACTGTTAGCTGAAGGTCATTCACAATTTCAACATGAGATGCTGTCGCATTCCTTTCAATGATGATACACCTTTGAGAAGCTGTTTTTTCAGTAGTTGTTTTGATAAAGAGCAAGCATTGCACAAAATCAGTTAGGCTGAGGTAATGAGGGTGGTGATATATGATCTAAGCCCAGGTTTGAGAAGTTTTGAACTGCTAGGTATTTCTTTTGACTCAAAGACATCATAAAAAGTTATCAGGAGTGCAGTTAAACTATTGTGGAAGACAGTGTGGCGATTCCTCAAGGATCTAGAACTAGAAATACCATTTGACCCAGCAATCCCATTACTGGGCATATACCCAAAGGATTATAAATCATTCTACTATAAGAACACATGCACATGTATGTTTATTGCGGCACTGTTCACAGTAGCAAAGACTTAGAACCAACCCAGATGCCCATCGATGATAAACTGGATAAAGAAAATGTAGCACATATACACCCTGGAATACTATGCAGCCGTAAAAAGGATGAGTTCATGTCCTTTGCAGGGACATGGATGAAGCTGGAAACCATCATTCTCAGCAAACTAACACAAGAACAGAAAACCAAACACCGCATGTTCTCACTCATTAAGTGGGAGTTGAACAAAGAGAATACATAGACACAGGGAGGGAAACGTCACACAGCCGGGCCTGTCAGGGGATGGGGGGCCAGGGGAGGGTTAGCACTGGGAGAAATACCTAATTTCTGTAGATCAAAGAATCTGTAGGTACAGGTAATAACCTGTAGCTCACAGGTTGATGGGTGCAGCAAACCATCATGGCACGTGTATATCTATGTAACAAACCTGCACGTTCTGCACATGTACCCCAGAACTTAAAGTGTAATTTTTTTTAAAAAAAAGTTACTTAGACACTAAAGACACAGGGAACCAAGAAATTTGGGAATCTCAGAATTAGAAAAATCAGACCCAAAGGCTGCTAGGGATGAAGTCAGCTTCTTCTCAGGAACCTGGGCTTCATGGTTGATGTCTGAAGAAAATTGTGGCTCTGTTAGAAAGGAGGTAGAAGGAAACGCTTATAGAAGTGTTCTGTCTATGAAATTACTATTATTTCTCTTAAAATCATCAGGTGTGTTTCTTCTGCTAAAGTGTTTCTAAAACACACACACATACACACACACACTCACGCACACTTTATACTCATTTTTCAAGTTTTCTTAAACCAGTCTGAAAACTTTTCTATAGGTCAAAAATATTGGTTATCTTTTATTACATGCCAACCTCTTGTGAATATGTTCCATTACTTCTAATTCCAACAATAATATCAAGAAAACTGAGCCCAGTTAAGATTAAAATCACTTACCTAGCAAATGTTGGTGCAAGACTATCTGGTTCCAAATATGACTTAATGCTTTCCCATCTTAATTTTCACATTTCTGAAGTACTTGTTGTCTCTTTTGCTTCATGTTTTACCAATTCCTCTGTGAAATGCTCTCTTCCCTTATCCTATGTGATCCCAAACTATTCTGATTGATTCTCCCTTTTAGTCTGTTTTATACTTTCGATTTTAATCTATTATATTAAAAATACCTCCTATATCTGTTTATATTGTCCTCTTTCTTCCCCATTACCAAATGAAGGTTTTTCTTAAAATGCCTCCCTCAGCCTTTTGCTCTCAGAACTTTCTAAGTCATTTCTGTGCATTTGATTCTCATATTTCTAACATACATCCTATTCCATTCCATACTTCCTATTGGACATTTCCACTTGAATATCTCACTTTTGCTTCAGAATCACCATATCTAAACTGATAACATTACCTACCTTCCCAAAGCAGCACTGGTCTCCAAACTCCCTTTTCATGCCCTCATTATCTAGACTTGAAATCTCAGACTGCACCCTGACCTGTCATTTCCCCCCTTTTCCCCTCCACTGACTGCACTGCCTCTGCCTTACGTGCAGTTCTCTCAGATATTCCTCCAGCTGGCTCCCTCGGTTACTCATTAGGTCTCAGTTCCACTATGACCTCCTCAAAGAGGCTTTCCCCATTCTGCCAGTATAAATAAACCCTCTTCCCATCATTCTCTGTTTCTTGCTCTCTTTTTTACAGCACATGTTACTATTTATCCTTATGCAATATATTTATTTATTGACTGGTATGCCAACTAGACTGCAAGCTCCATGAGGGCAGAGATTTGCCTATCTTGGTCTCCACTGTACCATCAGTACGGAGAGCTATATCTAGCCCACAGTAGTCCTTTAATATTTGTTGAATGAATTGATAAATAATTAAGCATATTCTCTTCTATATAAACATGTTTTGTGCATTTTTCTTAAAAATGTTAGGGGCTATAAAATAAATACACTCATAATATATAAAATAAAATGAAAATTGCACTCAACACCCCCTTGCCTTGCTCCCTCCCCCAATTCAACCTCACTGTCGGTTCACTAAGCCTCCTCTTAGAATCAACATTTTTTCTCTTTATGTTTTTTCTTTATAACTTTTATCTCTCTTAATTTTATTGTTAATTTCATTGTAAATTATAGATTGTTTAATTTATAGTTGATTGAATATTTCTTCTATTTTCTCATTTATTAATAGAGAAAAAAAGGTTAAAACTTCTATCTACTTCTAGGGTCCATAACAAGCAGGTATAATTGTGTCACGACTCCCAAAATAGGTGTTAATTCCTACATTCACAGGGACCATGTGGACCACAGTTTAATTTCCTTAGAAATTATAATAAACATTTTTATAGATAGATACAGATGGTACAGATCTAGATAGATAGTACTAAGCTATACCTGTTGAAAAAGTAACAGAATTTAATTCATATTTCTTTTATTAGGGTCCTTCAATTCTTTGAATTACTATGTTCTATGATTCTTTTCTGCTTTCCAACATTATTTTAATAAATATAAATGAAACATTCCAAGTGTGATTTTAAATCATACATAGAAAAAGTTTAGTGATAATCTACCTCTGCCTAAATTGATAAGGTTGTCTTTTATCAAAATAATTTTCTGCGTTATAGTCTTGTTTTGGAACTGCCGCCATTTTAACATTCTCCCAGTGATTGAATGTTTGAAGACTACTTTGCAGAAAAATAAATTTGTTTTTCTCATCTCACACTTACTGCTAACTAGGTGAATGGAAGCTGGGCATGATACTAGAAAGTAGAGGTAATCATTTGGTTTTTATAAATCTTCCAAAATTCACTTCATTCTGGTTATGGCTTAGTAGAGTCTCCTATCAGTGCTATCATTAATGTCAAAAATGAAATAATTAAATATTATTAGTTATTTTTGCAGTACAAAAATAGATAATACCCAATTTCAGAGCGCCTAGGCTTCCTGACTTCCTAGTGAATGCAGACGCTTTTTAATGCCAACATTTGTGGAATGGAAGTGTTGAAGGAGGGTTCTCTTTCAAGCTTTAACAAAGCCCAAATTTCAGTAAAATAAAAGTTAATGTTAATTTATAAATTATACATAATTCATATTATCAGCTTCTAATATAAACTTTGAAGAAGTCAAATATCACCAGCTTACTCTTTAACCCTATCTGTGCCCTTTTTAATTAATTACGTCTTTAAAATATTGACCTCCAAAACTAACATGATTCTTTCAGGATTCTTCTGTACTGATCAGGGAATTAGGCTTTGTATTTTTCATAATATAAAAGAAGAAAATGAACTTTAAGGTGAAAAAGGTCATATTTTTAATCCTCTCCTTTCCATTTAACAAGGCATTAATCAATTAACCTCTATGAAGTACACTAATGTCCTTCATATGTAAAAGTGTGGACAACGCCCAGCTTCAATGGTTTCTGTGAGAATTATGTAAAACATTCATGACACGGGAAAGCACCCAGCATTACCCGGTACTCAGTAGACATGCCGTAAGTATATCATGCTTGAAGGGATCACTGTCACAAAATGTGAAATGAGGTTATGACACAGAACTTCTTTAAAGGTTACAAAATAGCATAAAGCCAAATTTAAACCTTTGTATGCCTTTATCTATGCATTTAATTTAGTCAAAAAGCATTTACTGTGTCTTTTATGCATGCAAGTCTGAGTTCTAGGTGCTAGGATCCCAAGATATCCATTTACTGATTTCAAGGGGAAGAAAAGTAGTTGTAGGAATAAATGTGTAAGAATAAAATCACAAGAAAATGCAATAAGAATGTTTATCTAGATACTTTATGAAATTGACCAGATATTTTGGTTTTATGTGGATGTAGCCATGTCCATCTTTCTAATTGAAAATTCACTTAATCTAGGTATAGATTATGCAAACTGTTGGTTCTCTAATTGGGCTCCTAAGTCAGTATCACTCTAGGGAACTACTAAAAGGATGAGAAGATGGGAATCTGGTTCATCACTCCTCATCCTGTTCTAAAACAAGCAGAGCTGTCCTGACTTTAGCATCTTTACATAATGGGGTTCAATTCAACAGTTTATTAATTTAAAAGTTGTCCAGAGCAAACAAATAAATAAATAAAGGTTGAAACAATAACAAACAAATAAAGGTTGAAAGTCACTGAAAAGAATGATTGTTTCACTAAAACCGGGCAGAGAAAGACAAATATCACATGTTCTCACTGGTATGTGGGAGTTAAAAAAGTTGATCTCATGGAGGCAGAGAGTAGAATGATGGTTACCAGAGACTGGGAAGTGGGGAATCTAAAGAGAGATTGGTACAAATGTACAAACACACAGTTAGAAAGACTAAGTTCTAATGTTCAATAGCAGAGTAGGGTTAGTATAGTTAATGACAACGTATTGTATACTTCAAAATACCTTAAAAAGAGGGCTTGAAATGTTCCCAGATTATAGAAATGATAAATGCTCGAGGTGATGGACAACTCAAGTCTCCTTATTTGTCATTACACAGTCTGTGCATGTAGCAAAATATCAAATGTATTTATTCTATAAACATGCACAAATATTTAAATTAATAAAAATAGGTAAAAATAAATCTTATCTGACAACTCAAAGAAGAATTGTTTCACTAAAGCAAACTATTCAAATCTAAATATCATAGAATTATGCACATATCATCTCCAAATTTTAGCAAGGGTGTTATAGAGAAGCCTCTCTGCACATGTGATCTTTGAGCTCAGGCATGGAGAATGGAAAGAAACCAACTATTCCAAGAACTCAGGGAATAGCATTCCAGATAGAAGGAAATCAAAAGTTCTGAGTTAGTAAAGTGTAGAAAACAGTTTCATTGAACAAAAAAATGTAGCCAGTGTGACTGACGTATTACAGACAAAAAGGCAAGTGGAACAAGATGAGATGGAAAGGGAGGTAGTTTTGAGATTGTGCAGGCCCTTGTAGGTCATGGAAAAGAGTTTGGATTTTATTCTACATTCAAGGAAAAGTCCCTGAAGGGTATGATCAGGGGAGTCTTCTTTAAAAATTGCTGTGGCTTTAGTATGATAATGAATTTGACGGGAGCAAGAGGAGGAAATGAACACATTTAAAGGTATTAGTATAGTGAAAGAAAGAGATCGTGGTGTCTTGGATTAGTGTAATAGCAGAGCTATGGATATATTTTGCAAGTAGAATCTTCACAAACTTGCTGGTGGATGGATGAGGTAGATACAGAAAAGAGAGAAACTGAAGATGATCCCTCTTTATTTTGTGAGCATCGTGTGGTGCCATTTACTGAGATGGTGATTTCCGGAGGGAAGACAAGTCTGGAAAACAATCAAGGGTTCTCCTTTGGACACACTAAGCTTGAGATGCCTGTTTGACAACCCAGTAGATCAAGTTGATAACTAGGAAATAGAAGAAGGAGAAGGAGAAGAAGAAGAACAAGGAGAAGGAGAAGAAGGATGAGGAGAAGAAGGAGAGGAGAAAGAAGAACTAAGAATTATTGGGCACTTTTACTATATATGAGATACTGTCTGAAGTTCTTGGCATGTATTAAGTCATTTACCCTCAAAACAACTTATGAAATAAGTTCTTTCAGTATTATTAAGTACAATTACTAGTATTTCTATTGTATTAAAGGGGAAATTTAGGCACAAAGAAAGTAAGTAACTGGGTCAAACAACTAGCAAATGGTAGAGCTGGGAACCAAGTCCACTCAGTCGGGCCCTTGAGCCCATCATCTTAACTTCTACACCCCATGGCTTCTAGGACTTGTGGCCCAGGGGAGCAGCCTCAGTTGTAAATAGACATTTGTGAGTTCTTAATTAATAAATGTTTTAATCCAGAATATTTTTATTGAGAACCTGCTATGTGCTCACAATGCATCAGATGGTAATAAAGGTTTTGATGAAAACTAACACAGTGTAAGGAAAGTAGGAGCGCCTGGAGTTGGAGTGACTGTTGTGTAATATGGCATAACCAGGGATGGTCCCTCTGAGGAGGTGATATTTGAGCACAAAGATGAAAGAAATGAAGATGCAAGCTGTGCACATATCTGATAAGTGGAAGTGTCTCAAACAGAAAGAACAATAAATTCAAAGGCACTGTGGCAGAGGCATGCTTAGCATGTTTAAATATCACCAAGGAAGCTAGGGTGGCTGGAGTAGAATAAGCTAGGGAAAATATTAGCATGAGGCTGAAGAGATACTAAGTTATCAGGTAATATTTAAACCATCTAACTAGATGAGATCACCTATGGAGAGTGTTTAGAAAAAGAAAACCTAGCCCTGAAGCATTTTTTATTTAGCAGTCAGGTAAAAGAAAAGAAACTGCAAAGATAGAAGGAAAGCTCTGTCTTTGCAAACAAGAGAAAAAGTGGAAGAGTGTGATGTCAGAAAAGCTAATAGCTGAGAGTATTTTAACAAAGTGATAAATTGTTCAATGCTTCTGACAAGTCCAACAAAATGCAGATAGAGTCAGGTCCATTAGATTTGACAGCTTAGAAGCTGTTGGTAATCTTGACAAAGTAGGTCCATTGGAATGGTAGAATGGGGATGGGCTTTATTATCAAACTAAAGCCTAAATTCTTGATTTACCATTCATTATTTCATGCACCTTTCATAGGTTCCCTAAGGTGAATGTACTTTTGTCATATGTAAAGTAGGGTAAAAACATTGCCGTTGGCTGGGCACAGTGGCTCATGCCTTTAATCGTAACACTTTGGGAGGCCAAGACAGGCCAAGGTGCTTGAGCCCAGGAGTTCGAGACCAGCCTGGGCAACATAGTAAGACCCCCATATCTACAAAGATTTAAAAAAATTGCTGGGCATGTTGACATACCTGTCGTCTCATCTGCTTGGGAGGCTGAGGTGGGAGGATTACTGGACCCTAGGAGGTCATCACTACAATGAGCCTTGATTACACCATGGCACTCCAAACTGGGCAACAGAGTGAGACCCCGTCCCCCCCAAAAAAAAAAAAAATTCTCTTAGAGAATTGTGATGTTTAGCGATAATGTGTATAATGATCCTGGCCTTTTTGCACCAGCCTTAGTAACTGAGTTTCTGCTTGTTTCCAAGGCCCGATTCTCATCTTGTGTTCTGTTAGAAATTGAGATGCCTGTTTGACAACCCAGTAGATCAAGTAGATAACTAGGAAATAGAAGAAGGAGAAGAAGGAGAAGGAGAAGAAGAAGATCAAGGAGAAGGAGAAGAAGGATGAGGAGAAGAAGAAAAGGAGGAAGAAGAAATTTTAAAGTTCTTCTTTTAAAGAGTGATGCTTTTAAAGAGTGAAAATATGATGGCATAGAATTAAGGACTCATAAACACCTGAATATCATCATTGGCAGAATTCTCTCCAGGCTACATCCTTGAGGAAGAGAGAGTAAAGCATCTCATGAGATGAAGCTCCTAAGGTGCTCAGAGGCCACACACCTCAGATGGAGATGATGGAGATGAAAAGGAGCAGGGCAGAGACACTCCCCCTGTGCCTCCCATGGCTGACTGGGGCAGCGGTGGAAGGGAGGAACTAGAAGAGGGTTAGGTCCAGGCCCACGGAAGGATAAAAGCACTGAGCAGAGAAAAAATGGCTATAGCTACTTTAAAGGAGCCCATGTCTCATCATTCTGGAAGGAAGAAACAAGGGAATTCATGCCCATCTGTGTCCTTTTTTTAAAAAAAAAAATCTTTCTGAAAGTTTCAGCTTCTTGTACTATGATGGAAAGAGGGCCTTCGAATTGTATCTATCCCTGACAGCATTCCTTCTTACAGTGAAACCTGTACCTGGGAATGGGAGCCGGGAGTGCAGGGGGATGTGCAGGGTACAAGAACAGAAAAGAGCCTTGGGCTCCCCCTAGAGGTCTATGTGCTCCAGTTTGCTTAACCTGGTTTTGGCCTTGTTCTATGACTAAATAGCTACTTTAATAATACTCTTAGAACTAGAAACCTGCTACACACCTTCCATTCTTTCCCCTTTCCACCAAACCCACATTCAAATTTCCCCCAAAATCCAGCTCTGAAGCCATGTCTTGCATACTTCAAGATTTACTGGCAAACTCCTTAGATACTAACTGCCTGCCTGCCTTGACATCTGAGATTATTGATGCTGAATTCTCTCTTATTGCATATTCTCACTAATTACTGTTTTGAAGCCTCCAGAGAGGACTGTTTGCCTACGTATTGACAGAGATTCTAGATATCAATTCAGCCTCCTATGCTGGATTTCTTCCCAGCACCTGCTTCAATCTAATTTCAGATTTCTAAAATTCAATCTAATTTCAGATTTCTGTTCTTTCTATACAGCACCGTCCTGTTGCAGTGAATGTGCAAAAACTGACCATGTCCTAAGCTGAATCTGTGTTTATTCTTGCAATTGGCTTGAAAATGTTGTTTGTCGTTAATGAAAATGTAAAGCAATGATTACTTTATACCGGGAGACCTTGGAGAGCAGGGTTATGTCTTAATTACCTCTCATCTCCAGGATCTAGCCCACCACCTGGCATATAGTAGATGCTCAGTAGATGTTTTTGAAGGAATAGAATAAATTAATTTCACTTTCAGGCATTTATGAGCTAAGCTCAATGTCACGGGAATAATAGCACAGTTGTGTCTACCTGACTTTACTTTTGAAGTAGTTAATGTGAATCCCACAACCTTTCCAAATTTTCAACAATTAAACTAGCTTACTATAGGCTTTTTCTAGTGCCCTTTCTAAAAAAAAATTAAAAAGAGAAGCCAGTCTATAAATTCCAGTTTCAAGGATAGTCACTAACATCCTTTGAGGATGTGTCGTGAGTCATAAGGTGAAAACAACTGAAAGTGAACCCTGGAATAACAAAATTGCCTACTTTTTAAGGAAAATGGGGCTTTCTCTAGTATGGTAATGCCTTCATGACATTCCTTAGGCGCTTGAATGGTCATTTCTCTATATCAGAGTTTCTCAAGAGGAAGAAAATAGGAATAAGAGAACTCTGTCCATTTGGTAAGAAGTTACCTCGAATTCCATGTGAATGTTTGCATTTAGAATATAATGATTTTTAAATGACAATTCTAAATGTTACTGTGAGATACTGGTAGAAAGTAGTCGGTTATACTTAGATAATTTACAAACTTATGTCACAAATCATGTGGGAAAATATCTTCATTAAAACTGGCAAAAACAGCAAAATTCATCTACGTAAGAATTACTGTAGGACTAAAATACCATATTTGTTGCATGAGTATGGTATCAGCTACTGATGTTCAAAAATAATTAAAAGAATGAGTTGATATGTTTTTTTAACAAAAGTCCATTGATTTGCCTGGTTTTCTTTTTATTCCACAAATTTCACAAATACTTTGCTAATTGTTAATAATACAAACAGGAGAAGGACACTGCCCCTAACCTTAAGAGTTCTCATTCCAGTTAAGTAAAAAAATTATACCTTGTGATTATTATCTCATATTTTACTAAATTAGTTAAGCTGGCCAGCTAATTTGGTGTTAAATAGACATAATCAAGTTGTGTCTATTTAAAATTTGTTGTACAACATATGGGCTATATACATTGTGTATTTCTCCTTCTTCTTAGCCTGCTGCTAAATTTTGTTATTTTACTACTTAGTAACACACTCATGCGACAATGGACTCGGAAAACCATAAGAAGTTAAATTATTCTTCAACTGACAGATTATGAATAAAGACTTGCATGCTTAACTGATAAATAAAAATGTATTTAAGATGCTTTTGGATTACCATAAGAACAGGTAAAAAGAAATGTGAAGGAAAGATATAAACCAACAACTCACAAAAGAGAAAAGGTTCACTTCATTAATAGTAAAATAGATGTAACTTTAAGCAGTAACATGCCATGGATCACCTATTGTTCTGAAAACATTTTCAAGATTGATAATGTCCAGATGATAAAAATGTGGCAAGAAAAGAATTTCATATATTATAGTAGAAACAAACAATCAAGATAATGTTTAGGAAGAGATTTCAGCAATATGTCTCAAAATTTTAAATTCATATGTCATGTACCCAGTAATTCAACTCTAGAAATATTTACACCAGCTTTCAGATAAGAATGTTCATTTGAGCTTTGTTTCTAATAGCAAAATTTGAAATAATCTGAATTGTGATTTACAAAAAGGGAGATGACTGAATAAATTATTGCACAAATCATGTAATACTAAGTAGCAATTAAAAGGAATGAGGTTAAACTATGTGTACTGACATGGAATGTTATCCCGCATGTAACTTTAAGTAAATGGAAAACAAGTTGTAAGTGCATAGCATAATTTCATTTTTGTGATAAATAGAAACCAACAAACGTATATGTTCATGTGTTTGTTTATGCTTAGGAAAATCTAGAAGGATATTTATGATCATTAACATACGTTCCTTCTGAAGAGTGAGACTGGGGTGAGAGTGGAGGAGCAGCTCATGTTTGTATTGTTTGATTTTTTTACAAATGCATACTAATTTCACCTTTTAAATGTTTTAACTACTCTTTTCTCCTCCTTTATCAGCAGTTCTGAAAAAAAAATTTTAGAGTCTGGATTTAAAATTCAAATCCTGACTTAGCATTTTCTAGATATGAAATTAAAACCACAGTCTAAGAAGTAGTAGCCATAATCTTTAGGTTCCATATCTGCATTGACACATATACATGAAGCCTTTGTTCTAAAATCCCGTACCTTGAGACCTGAAGCAGAGAGTGTATACCTGTGAACACTGTTTATGTTGCATGTGGAGTGAAATGCTATATGCTAAGAAGGAGAAGCCACAGCCAAAGAGCCCATCACACAATTCGATGCTACTAGAGCTCAGTAAGTAGGACAGTCAAGACTCGAGCAACCCAATCTTTATGAAGCGTATTTGAGAACTTTGTACACAAATACATTACTTAACTTTGGGATTCTCCATTTAAGGTTATAACCAAATTGCTTCTGTGAAGTATTTTTGGGCTGCTAGATATTTTTGTCGAGAAGAAGTTACTTGTAAAATCTTAAGACAAATTCTGCAAAAATTTTTCCATTAGCATATTGAAAAACATCATGTTTTCTCTATCAGGTTTCATAAATTGACAGCCATTTTATTAAGTTAAATAACATCAGCTTTAATAATGTTTTTATTTGTAAGTCATTAGATTATTGTTTTATATTTATCTTCTTCCTGAGAGCAACAGGAACAATCAGTACCATATATCTTTTGTCCAGAAAAGTTTCATGTCTTCCAGGATTTTATTGGATATCCTATAATAATTATAATAGTTACTGTGCTTAAAATTTATTGTGAAATTGCTGAATACCGAACACTGTTCTAAGGGCTTTACATAAATTAACTTATTTAATCGTCATAACAAACCACAGAGGAGGCACTATTGTAGTCCCATTTTATAGAAGAGGGAAATAAAGCAATGAGAAGTTTAGTAACTTCCCATAGTTATACAGCTGGTAACTGGAGAAGCCAGACTTCAAGTCCCAGGAGTCTGGCTCCAGGGTCTGTACTCCAGTCCTGACTTCTAGACCATGTGGCCCAACTACCCACAAACCAGAAGTATGTGTGATTGGGAATTGCAAGGCCAGGGTCTGATGAAGGTGAGCATAGAGTGCTGGTATGAGGTATATCACAAGCCTTGCTCACCCCCACCTCCGCATTCTCCACACCCAGGAATTAACAGGGAAGAAAATATAATCCCTTTGCACATATGATCATTTAAAAAGTCACATTTTCTGAAGAGTATTGTTTTGTCATTTTGATGCATATTTCCACCTCCTACGAATACAGCATTCACTGAAAAACAAAATTACTCTGAATTATTTAAAAGTCCAAAATATGACTCCTTATCTGATATATCTTGAAACCATAAAATAATAGTAGTAGATCAATTGTTTTGATCCACACTAAGGCTTTCAGGAGACCAGCTGAGCATACACCATTCCCAAAGGGAAAATTCCAGGAAATCTCTGATGCCTTAGAATGCTCTAAACCAGAGGTTGCTCACTCACATACCTGTAGGATCCAGAAAGCCAGGAAGGTAAATTTAATATGTAGATCCTGGGGAGCATAATATAATCAGCAGTGGGGAAACGTGGAAGTAACTGGAGAGGGCACACTTCACCTAAGAACATGCAGAGTTAGTTTGTTAAACACTGAACTAGTCACATAAAATATGGCAGAAATTATATTCTGCTCTAAACAGAATTGCATAGCAATGTGCTTCTTGGTCCATCCAATCTGACAGTTTATTCCATTTCCTGGAGCACTCCGTTACTGTTCTCACTCTTCCTCTGGCCTCAGCTTAATGCCAATCTCCCAACGAATCTTCTCTGACACCCAGCAGATTGGATTAAGTGACTATGGTATATACTTTCCATTGTAATTTTGTTAAATATAATTTTTATTATAATCTTTTGTTCAGAAGCTTGTCTATTAACTATTGATCCCCAGAATATGAGATCCCTGAAGGTAGGAACAGAATCTGTCTTGTTCACTCTAAATTCATTTAGTCATTCAAAAAATAGTTATCGCACTCCTATTAAACACCAGGTACTATTATTCTAAAACCAAAATATACCAGTGAGTAGACAGCAGGCAAATTCTCTGTACGTAAGCCTCATTGGTCTTATTTTAGTGGGAAGATGTGGAATGAACGAGTGAATTAATTCATTCATTAATGTGTGCTTTGTTAGATGGTGATAAGAAATGCGGAGTATAAAGTAGTTAAGGCAGAGGGTATGCAGGTTGGCAGTAAGGGTTACTGTTTATAAACGCGAGCAGAGAAGATCTCTCTAAGAAGGTGACATTTGAGCAAAGACATTAAAGAAATTATGAGTAATACATGAAGCTGTCTGGGGGAGAGCTTTCCAGACAAAAGGAACATTGAGCCCACAAGTTCTTAAGCAGGAAAGTGCTTTGCCTGATTGACGAACAGCAAAGGGCATTAGTTTTTGGAATATGCTCAGCAAATGAATGAAGTAATTAATGTGTTCTCAAAGACAGAGCTGTTGAGAAGCAAAATATAATCATTTTAATATTACCTTCTCTTCCTTCCCTTATGATAAAAAATGTCAATAAAGAATGAAATGACAGAAAGATTAGACAAGAGGGGCAGGAGGGATCTAGGTACTATAATACATAATTTAGTAAGGATGATTGCGTGATTAACTCACATTGGTTCATTTACATAAAGGTCTAAAGTTTGGCATGGCCAAATGATATGTGCAACACAGTGCAGATTTATTTAACACCAGTATATGCACCATTCACCAATATCTAACCATAATTGTTAGATTATTTTGTTTACTTTCGAAAAATTGTGCTTCACCTTTTTTCAAATGTTTCAGGTATAAACTTCAAACACTTATATGTTAATTGGCATTGTATATTACTAATTGATCTTTTCTACTCTTCATGTTTCCTATCATTTAAAATGCATTCGTTACCATGGAAACAATATCACGGAGTAAGGACAATACTTGGTGACATCCACAAGTGAAATATGAAATCAATTACCATAATGGCTGTGCAATTTATGGTAGTTACTCAGAAAAGATTTAGGTGATCTAATGTGAAATAAATATTATAGAATGAGTGGGAAGGTGTGGTCACGCGTCAGAGTTTCTTTCTCCCACAATCTCAGGTGAATTTTATTATAAGCCACCCTCATAAAATGCATGTCTTATTTCAGATACATTTTTGCCACAGAAATCATCTCAGAAATGGTTCATAGTTTCAGTTGTCCTGAGAAAAGAGTGGCTATGAAACAAAACAGTTTCATTTCCTGTAGCTTTTTCACTGCTGTTCCACTCCAGGGTCCTTGCCTTCTTCCAAGCTTCCCCTCATTCTGAAGTGCTGACTTCCTTCCAGTGACTGCTTTGCAGAAGATGAGTCTGCCTCAGCTCAGGAGAAGACACAAAGTCGACAACCACTAAGATGGTGAGATTTTAGAGCACCAAGAACGTATCTATATAAAAACATTACCCCTCACCTATGGTTTCTTGTGCATGAAATTCCACTATTTATTTCTGTTTGTTGAGTATCATCTCTCCCCTCAAAAAAAAAAAAAAAACCCTTACAAATGTCAGTTCTAAATTTCAGAAATTTGACACTAGAATGCATCTCAAAGATCCTCATCTATTATGGCTGAGGAAACTTGAACCCTACAGTGATGAAATGACTTTTTTAGAGTCAAATAGCAAGTAAGGAGCCAAGCTAAATGAGAGAATGACTATCTCCTAACTCTCAACAATAAACCTGGAGCACTAGGGACCTGGAAGAGAGATGTGGGGAAAGCAGGAGAAATGGTTGCAAGTAGTGTATTTGGAATATAATTGCAATGAAATGGAATGAAGATCCAGAGAGATTAAAATGGGAAAGAAGGGAAAACCAATATAAGAACGATTTGTGGGTGGTTAAATTTGGAATACTGCACAACGGTGAAAAAAACAGCCGCTAACACTTGCAACAATATAAGTGGACCCTCCAGAATAATATTAAATGCAGGAAATCAGTACCAAAACAGTATACATAAAATTCAAAAACAAAGAGGGCACAAGGTAGACTTGCGAGGTGCTCAAAATAGTATATACCTTGATCTTGGTGGTGGCTACATGGATGGATGTATATATATGTAAAAATTCATAAAGCTGTATATTTAAGATATATAAGCTTTTCTATAAGTTATGCCCCAATTTTTAATCTATTTTTTAAAATGTTTTATTGAGTTGGCCAGCTATATTAGTCTGTTTTGCATTGCTATAAAAGAATACTTGAGACTCGGTAATTTATAAAGAAAAGAGATTTATTTCTGGCTCACAGTTCTGCAGGCTGTACAAAAAGCACGGCACCAGCATCTGCTTCTGATGAGGGTCTCAGGAAGCTTTTATTCATGGCACAAGCTGAAGGGGAAGCAGGTGTGTCACATGGCAAGGGATAGAGCAAAAGAAAGAGGGAGGAAGCTCCAGGCTCTTTTAACAATGTGCTGTCATGTGAATTCACTCTATTAAGAGTAAGAATTCACCTATTACCATGGGGAGAAAACCAAACTATTCACGAGGGATCTGCCCCCATGACCCACACACCTCCCACTAGACCCCGACTCAAACACTGGGGATCACATTTCAACATGAGATTTGGAGGGGACAAACATCCAAACTATATCACCGATACTCCAGCAACTGATGCTAAATTCTGCCAGAAGCTTTAAGGAGTTGTTTAGAATGAATCCTAAAACTGCTTAGTAGGGGCATTAATTCTCCCCCACATGAATGAATGCCAAGTGGATCCCCAGGTTTTCACCATGAACTCAGAAGCTCCAAAGCAGAAAGGAAGAGATGCAAAATTCAGGCTAGTAAAGAGACTCTGGCAAGGTAAAGATGAACATCTGTGCAGAATTGTTCTCCATGACCATGGCTGGAATCCGAGGTAAGACTGAGAAGATGTGAAGCAATGATCAGATGTGTGTGATGCACATGGACTTCCCATACATGCCAGGGACATTATATTCCAGGTGAATTATATAAATGTCAAGTCTTGGCAGGTGTAAAAAGGGTGGCCTTAGTGAAAACAATAGAAAAAGGACAAGGCAACATAGCTATGCCTCAAATAAAATAGATCCCACTGGTCTTGTAATGCTTTTAATTCATTCATTCCCAATAAGAAAAAGCATTGTGTGTATATGAGAATGGTTACAAAAGGGAAAGAGTGGTTGCACTGCATTCTCCACAGCCTTTCCTTTCCACAATGAGACACCAGTAGGTCCATAGATGGATGGAGCAAGATCTCTATCAATGGAGGTAAATGGACCAATGAAGAGATGCTTTTAATGATAGTTAGAAAGCCAAGAAAGAGTTTTGGATTAATGTGAAGATCTCCTTATAACTAAATGCCCTGCAATGCAGACTCTGAAATGAAACGTTATTAACTACTTATAAAAGTCCCCTTTGCAGCAAATAACTTTGAGTGCTTTGTAACTTTCTTTACAGAAGGGAGGACTGAGGAATGTGGCCCTTAGTAATAAAATTAAGCACATTTATACTCATATATATTAGCTCTCTGAGAGACCCCAATTATATCACTGACTTGACTCTCTATCAGAATTCACCTGCTAAAATAACACTTTAAATTCCCTGTAGTAAAATTTACAATGGGCAGAGAAAGTAACTGAGGCTACATTAATTATACAAACCAGTGTTACACATGCTGTTGTTGCCTGACTACAACCAATCTCCGTACACTCCTTCCTCCTTTCTGTCAGGTAGCCCTTCCACAAAGATCATACATGCCTCAGTCCTGGAATTGCTCTGTATTGCTCAAACCACACAGAACATTCCACTTTCCTAACTTCGATTATTGATTCAGCGTGTCACATGACCAAGATACAGAAGTATATCCTCTTCTTTGGAACGTTTTCCTGGCTGATCGCAATGGTGAGAAATGAGGCGATCATCTTGCTTACAGCCTGAGGGTGAACCAAATGTATGGGGAAAAGCAGAGTGGAGCAATTCTCAAGTCCATAGTGCCTCTAGACCTACAGATATGGGGGGTCAACAACTTTCCATATTCTTTAAGATATTTGGAGCTGTGTTTTCTGTTGCTTGTTAATTCATTTGTTTCTCTGTGGTGGGTTTTTCTGTTTTGTTTTGTTTTTTGTTTTTTGTTTTTTTTTTTTGGAGACAGAGTCTCACTCTGTTGCCCAGGCTGAAGTGCAATGGCATGATCTCGGTTCACTACAACCTCTGCCTCTCAAGTTCAAGCCATTCTCCTGCCTCAGCCTCACAAGTAGCTAGGACTACAGGCACGTGCCATGACACCCACCTAATTTTTGTATTTTTAGTAGAGGCAAGATTTCACCATGCTGGCTAGGCTGGACTCAAACTCCTGATCTCAAGTGATCCACCCATCTCGGCCTCCCAAAGTGTTGGGATTACAGGCGTGAGCCAACCCACCTGACTCTGTTTCTGTTTTTAATACTCTGAAGCTCCACGAAAGGCTAGATGAGCCAAATGCCAATGGCCTCGCTGAAACACAAGCCCAACACCCTGGCATTTCCATTCTCTATTGAGTTTCATCATCATTTTCCATAATTCTTAGAGATACATAAGATATTTCCAAGTTAATTAAAATAAAATACATTTCTTCTCAGATAAAGTTACTTGCCTATATGCTCCGCGCTTTTGTGAATTTTGTTATGAATTCCAGCTTCAGAAAGGGCCTCTGATTATACCTAAATTCATCCCAAATCAGCACTGAAGCCATAGGGGGTAGCAACATATTTGCCTGGAATTTCATCTGAAGTAAAAATTAAAAGAATATAAGAAATTTCTTTTTTTATCCATTAAAAAAAAACAGAGCAACTAAACACATACAAACATGATTCTGAGTGAAAATTGTGCTTAAGGAGAAAGAATTGTTCCTTCTTCCTCTCTAAAAGCCTTTCACTCAGGAATGTTTTTAAATGCTAAATTGAAGTGAAGCAAAACCCAAAAAGCCTGTTAGCAAATCATGTTATAAGGTTTGTATTCAGAACTGTCTACGCTTTTGATAAAGAAAGAGAGAGAGAAAGAGAGATACAACTGCTGCAGAACCTATGTATTGGAGTTGTTTTAACATGGACACTAGTTTTCTGTTTAAAAGATTTAGTAAAACCACTAGCTTTCACGTATTTTTATCATGAATCAAAATCTGGTCTTCTACCTTCTTCCTCTGTGCTCTGAAATTCCTAACTCTGCCTTGGTATTTTGGTAGAAGAGCAATTCTTGATGTCTTCAGGAACCCACACACTCTTCCCTCACTTTATGTATTTCTCTATGTTATGCCCTTATCTTTGTATCCTATGGTAAGTTAAAAAGGGAATATTTTAGAGTAGATTTTTAGAAAGAAAGTTTTCCTTTGTCAATGATGCGCTTATCCTTTACTTTTTAAAAACTGCTCAACACAGCGTATCTATCTGCATATTTTAAGAAAGGTATTCTGTACTGTTAAAACTGTGAGTCATTACTGCTTCTATGTGGAGAAAAAAACTAAAATCCTGACATAAATGAACATGTCAGTCATTTTTTTCTGTTTTCAACCAATTGTGTAAAATTGGTGAGAGTGATTGATAAGCTAGATTATCTTTAAAATAAATAATAATTTCACTCTAGAGTTCAGCTTAGAAGGATTTCCTGTCTGACTTCTCAGAGAAAACACAAGCCACAGTTATGGTGAGAATAGACTAGGTCATGCTGCATTAACAAGCAATGCTAAAATCTCAGTGGCTTAAAAACAAAATCAAGGTTTATTTTCCACTCGTGCTACATGTCCATTGTGGATCAGCTGGGTCTTCTCTGTACTGTTCCCACTCAAGATTCTGGCTATTCAAGAAATCACCATTGGAACACTGTTAATCATCTTGGCAAAGGAAAAAGGAGAGTATGGCAGATCACCCAGCGGCTCTAAAGACTTCAACCTAGAAGATGTTGCCCACATTTCAATGAGCAAAGTAAGTCTCATAGCCACTCCATGAAGGGAAGGAAGTGCAATCCCAAAATGCCCTGAAGAAGAAACCAGAAGGAACTGGTAAATAGCACTAAAGATCACCACACCATCAGATGTAAATTTCTTCTCTTTCCCCCTACAGATCTATAAATTTTCCTCCCCAGCCATCAGCTCAGCCTTCTCTACTCTAACAATAGAAGTCTTTCCTGACTAACCTCCTTCTTTCTCCTCTGTTCCTATTATCTCAGTACCCACTTCTGTGAATTATCCCCTCTCTCCCTCATGTTCTCCTGCACCTTCTCATCAGAATTCATATTTGTTTCTCCTACCTTAAAATGTAAAAACTCACCCTTAATTTTCTCATTTTCATTTCTTCCCAACTGACTCTTTGCTTTACTCCTCTCCTTTATAGCCACATAAAAAACATTTTGAGTTTTAATTGTTGTGGGTACATAGTAGGTGTATATATTTATAAGGTATATAAGATATTTTTATACAGGCATACAAGGGGTAATAATCACATCAGGGTAAATGGGGTATTCATCCCCTCAAGCATTTATCCTCTTTGTGTCAAAACAATCCAATCATACTCTTAAAAAAATTAAAACCACATAATTTAGAAGAGCTGTAGACATTCCCACAGGTATTTCTTCAACTCCCATTCATGCCTCAACTCACTGGGTCTGTTTCTATCTTCACCACTTTCATTAAAGTCATCAATAACCCCTTTGTTGTTAAATCCCATGTGTGCATTTTAGTTCTGTTGCTGAATCCTTGACAGGTCTGTCCACTCTCTCCTACTCCTGAAAATGATCTCTTCACTTGGCTTCTGTAGTACTACTTTTTAAAATTTCTTCTTACCTCCCAAGGGATTCTGTTTCCACTCACTTTGAATGAACCTCATTCTCTACCTGTTCTTTAAATGTTGGTGTTCTCAGGCTCATACTGTGGTCTCCCTTTTTTCATACCCAACCTTATTCTCACCCAACATGGGTGATCTCGACCATTCCTATAACTTCGGTTATCATCTACTTGCTGATGACTCCCCAGCCAGACTGCAAAGAGCTGACACAATTTCAGTCATCCTGCCTAGGATACCATTCTTTCAGTCTCAGCCTGTGTCCATGGAATATTGTCACCTAATTTCTAGATATACCAGGCTTCATTTATGAGAAAATAGTCCTCTTTGAAGTTAAAATTGAAAAGAAAAAATGAAATATAGTATTTTGTCAGCACTTACCTAAATTCTAATAAAATAAACACTAATCTGCGTGTTTATTTGTTTAATATCTCTCTTCCTTTGAGCTGTGAGGAAAGTTGTGGAGATTTTGTCTTATTTGCCACTGTACCTCTAGAGTCTGGCACAATGGGTTCTCAATAAATAATAGTTAAACACTGATGCAATTTCACTTGGCACCTCTCACCTGAAAGGATTCTCACGCATCCTTTCTGAGGGAGTGTGGTGTACCTGATTATATGCAGGTGCATAGGAGTGCAGAACCTACCAAAAGACCTGTCCCATTAAACAAGACCGTATGTTGCTGCTCAACTCAGAGAAAAGACAAGCCATGATTATTAATCTGAGTAGACTGGGTTGTGCTGCATTAACAAGCAACCCTAAAATCTCAGTGCCTTAAAACTAACAGGTTTATTTTTTGCTCATGCTACATTTCTATTGATGTTCTTTACCAACAGAAGCTGTATGAGAAGTGTTTTGGACTGAATTGTGTCTTCCAAAAGTTATATATTGAAGTCCTAACCCCCAATGTAACTGTGTTTAGAGGTGAAGCCTTTAAAGAGGTAATGAAGGATAAATAAGGTCATCGGGTAGGGCCCTAATTCAAGAGGACTGGTTTCCTTAAAAGAACAGGAAGAGACACAGGTGTGCTGGCACACAGAGAAAAGGCTGCGTGAAGACACAGCAAGAAGGCAGCCATCTGCAGACCAAGGAGAGAAGCCTCAGTAGAAACCAAACCTGCAGGCACCTTGAACTTGGATGACGTCCAGCCTCCAGAACTGTGAGAAAATAAATTTTCTTGATTGAGCCACCCAGTCACAATATTTTGTTATGGCAGTCCTGATAAACTAATATAACAAGTAAAAATGAAGTCACTGATGCCAATAATCCTATTCACCTGGGATGCTGCGCCTGTGTCCTATGAAGTTTCAAGGACCAATCAGAGGAGAAATTTTCATCCACTGCCAATTGACAAAAATGTGCTGAAGGGCATGGTACATGATCTCACTCTCCAGTGAGACCCAAAGTCATTCCAAACAGTCATTCTTTCTATTAAGACAAGTCTTCTTCATAGAGTATTGAATTCTACCTGAGTGAGCAATTCACTAGAAGGCAAATGGTACCCAACATCAGGACACAGCAGATCTTTAGGAAGAAGGTAGCCCTGGTGGATCCAGATAGTCCTCTCCTTAAAAAGAGATATGAAATACTGCATTTCCTCAGTAGTAGAAGTCACAGATGCATTTGGCCTTTGGCAGCAGCCCACGTCATCCCTCTCCTTACTGGGCTGCCCCTTGTTTCCCCTGACTCTATAGGCTCTGCACGTAGACACACTCCAGGAATGTAAACTGAGGAAATGTTTTAATCTGTCTCACTGACCTCTTCCAGCTCTGGATTAATGAGTTATTTTTAATACTAGACTTAGCAGATAACAACTCTGATTCAGGATGCAAAAGAAAAATTGAATTCTGTCATTTAAAAACCAGTAAGTTATCAAAAGTCCCATATATTCTATCACTGTACTTATACCAAAACTATGACAACTTTGCATGTGTGTATACTTTTACACAAGTCAGAAATATGATTTTAATTATGCCACAAAACAAAACAACACTGTTGATACAGGGTCTTTAATAACGTTGGTTACATTGAACAACAAGAAACAAATGTTCTGACAGATTATTTTTTAAACCATGTGGTATAATGGCAATGAGTTTATTATCATTTCTAATGACAAAATGAAATATGCAATTATGATTTCCACCCCTCAGTTAGATAGAAAAGGAGTCCCAATCTAAATTCTATGTGGTGTCCAGAAATAAAGAATCTGATCAACAGCAGTTATCATGACGACTCTTTGGAGTTATCTCCCATCTGGCTCTGATGAAGTCTCCAGTTAACCCAGAAGGTGTTATTGCCCTGAGACAGACTCAGGAAACTCCTAGACCAAAGAAGCTACAGTTTTTAACGGAACAGAAACTCTGAGAATGGAATACCCGGAGAAGTGACAAACTGCCTGATAAAATACAAAATGTATCATCAAGCTATTGTTGGAACATCTCTACTCTTTGGGAAATCATCCTAAAATTGCTTCCAATCCCAGTGGCTGCTGCCTATCTCAGGCCTTCTGCTTCCTAATTGCATTCCCATTTTGATCCTATGACTAGATCATTGAGTATCCCTGTCTCCATCCTATTTCTTCGCCCTTTTCTGAACTTTCTGTTCCCAAGAGGTTGTCCCATGTGTCTTCTTGGTCTCATGAATGGTTCAGGTATTGTCTGACCACTCGCAGTGAATTGACTACTCTCCACAGTCTGCTGCTGCCATCTTTCCACAGCCTCCTCACCACGGTGTCTTGGGAAGTAATCATTCATCTTCTTGGACCATTCCCACCTCATCTCTTCTGTGTGGCAGCAGAAACAAAGAGAAAGAGGATACTTTGCCATGATTGAGTTTAGTTTGGTTCTTTGGGGTTCTATCCCTGGCCTTCTGCTCAATGAAGGAGTAGTTTCAGATATTTTCCCCTCATCCCAGACAGAAAAACAGTTTCTGATTCAGTTCGTCCTCCCACTGTCTCCCCCACAACCACACAATACCTTTCAGCAATGCCTTCTGTCAAAAAGCTTGGCCACTTCTGCCCTAAGTCCCGAAGGTAAAATTAGCATAAAATTCATGTTTTCTTTTGAACTTTGCTTGACTTATTCTTCTAAAGGTTTTCTAAACTCTCTTGAACTTAAACCCATGTTGTAATGCTGTTAAGTCATTAAAGCAAAGTAAAGCAAACAAAATAGCTTCAGAGTACTGCTTTTTAAAATCTTAAAGGATGAAGTCAAAACAAGAATGTCCAGAGTGGCTCTTTGGTGAGGAAGATCTGATGTCTCAAAGCATATATACAGTCACCCTACCTCACACAGAGGCATCCCATAATAGCTCCTCCTTGCTGTGTCTTTCCCAGCAGTCGCCTCCCCTGCAATGCTGCCTGCTGCCTTGTTTCCATTTGGCCTTTGAGGAGGTATCTGCCCTTTCGCTCAGATGCACCCACTTCAGGTTGCCATCTCACAGTGACTGAGGTATTCGCTGTCACTCATTCACTCCATGCATCCAGGAGAGTGGTTACAATGCCGTTCTCTCTTTGAATAAATAATGCAGATCTGCTGATTTCTGAATTTACACTGTGTGGAGGTCAGTTCCAGAAACACTCGTTGCTCTGTCTCCAAAGCTTCTTTTCTCAGATATGTGTAAATGATTACTGCTTATTATCTCTCTTAGTGAAGGCAGGAAAGAAAATAATAAAGAAAAAATAACACGTGTATTGATCACAGGTCTGAAGCCAAGCAGTGTGTTAGGTGTTTGCACATGCATTTTTATTTTTGCAACAGCTGAGTCTCTGATTTGAACACAGTATGATTCCAAAATCCAGATTCTTCCCAATATATCCCACTGCCATGCACCACACAGAGCGGATGTCCTTTTAAGAAATATGGGAAGAATAAATATGGGATGAGTGGCTGTTGCGCTAAAAAGAATAGTCTGACTTCTGTTCCAGTCTCTCACTGACCTTGCCTCACCTAGTCGCTTGTTCAGTTGTTTTTTTTACCTAAATAGTGCAACCAGATGGAGCTTCCAGTGACAATGTCTGAAATTTCAGCCTTGTACCCCTCTATCTTTTTAAATAAAGGATTTGTATTATGCAAGAAGTTTCACTTAAAATAAAATTGCTACATAGATGCCTACGTATAGTTGTGATAACAGATAGGAACACCTGGTAGATGAGTTAACTCAATATCCATTTGGTTTACTAGTGAAAGCCTGAACTTCAGTAATTGGGCATTGGGTGGCTTCATTTTTGTAAGAGAGAAGAGAATGAGGAGAAGGAGAAAATGAAAACTCAAAGCACTAACAAGGGATGGCCGTCTTTGGGAGGGCAGTCAAGGAAGCACAACCCAATTAGTAAATCAAGAGTGGAATCAGCACACTCGAGGAAGGAGGAGGAGATGGGAAGAGAAATGCAAAAGAGTACAAACCTGATCTGGGCCTAAGGGACAACCCACCTAAACTGATTAGGGTAGAAGAGCTAGAAGGAATGATGAGAAACTAGCAAAAAGGAAGAGAAATTGTCCACAATGGCATCTGAACTTACCTCTATTACAGAATACATACCATTTTCTGTTGAAATTGTCTGTTTACTTGTCTGCACCCTCCTTTAGATCATCAGTTTTTAGAGGACAAGGACCCTGTTTATTTAATTTGTGTAGGACCAGAGCCTTGTGCACTGTCTGGCATGTAGCAGAGGCTTGATTCATGTTTGATGGATGAATGAATCAATCATTTTCCTTTCTTCTCTATTTCCTACGCATAACATCTTGGCTATGAGGAACCAGATGTACTTCATATATGATGGCACTTCAGCTGTCTTAACTGTCATCATATATGAAGTACACTCAGTTCTGAGGAATACCCAGGATTCTTAGAGGTGTCAGGGGTCCTTGAAAAATATAAACTGTGTCATTTATAGAAATGCAGCAAACACATCCAATTCAGAACTGTAGCAAACACATCTAACATCTAACAAATACTGGGTTTTTTTTAAAAAAATTTTAATTTGTTATTTGTAATAGGCATTTTAATTATTTTCAGGAGTCTTTATTTATGCTGAAGCATGCTTCTTTACATAATTTATTTTTATATAAATCATTCACATCAAACTCTATTCAGGCTTCTATTACATTATACTTCAATATATATGAGACAGATTTAGATGAAATATAGCTAATGGTTCCAAAATAGTTACTGTAGACATGCTATATATTTTAAACTTAATTTAATTTCCTTCTTATGTACCAGAGGAGAAAAAAGTATGAGTTTTTTTTCCAAGCATCCCTCTTTCCTCATTATCAAAGTATTCATACTGAATTATTTTTAAAAGGCAGCATTTAGTATTCAATCAAATAATGAGAATGTGTTCCTTCCCAGTGGTTTAATAATAATTCTTGCATCACCAACCCTGAATATTCATGTTATGGAAATGTGCCCTACTTCTATAGATTTCATCACTGTCAGCTGGTGCCACAGCAGAACACAGGGACAGTCAGTCTTAATACAGTCAAGGTTTCAACAATTACCAAAGTGTCTTCTCTGACTTACCATCAATACTTCAACTTTTGAGGAATATAATACTGAGACACCGGAGGCTGACCAACAAATACTCTGCCATTCTTTGGAAAACAGACTCCCAGCTGCAGAACATTGTGATGTCATTTGACTGAAGTCCTGCTTCAGCTCTATCTGCGTGACGTAAAGACGACCGATCTATTCAGGGGAGAAGTAAATCAATCAAGCCTTTTTTTTTTTTGTCTTTGGGTAAATCATCTTACAGAATATATTTTTTCTCTTCATTTTGCTGTTAGAACACAGCTTGTCAGTGGTCTGATATTCATCATCCTCATTTCTCCAAACATGTATTAATCATGCTTTCACCTCAATTTTCTGTTAGTGGTATGACCTTGGTCTAGTCAGTCCCTTTAGGAGTCAATTTCCTCATCTGCAAAATGAGGAAGTGGGATTAGGTGGGGGTCAATGAACTTTTTCTGCCGAGGGAGAGATAATAAGTATTTTAGGCTTTGCATGATATATAATCTCTGTCCCAACTACTCAGTTCTGCCACTTTAATGTACAGGCACCCACAGATAATACGTAAATAAAAGAGCATTTCTGTGTTTTAATGTAGTATTATTTTACAAAAGCAGGCGGGTGGCAAGACAGATTTGGCTGTGTGCAGTAGCCTGCTGACCTCACTCAAGTCTTTTTCAAGTCTGTGATTCCATGAGATAGATACATAAAAAGCACCTAAAGATCGCAAGGTAGAATAAACCTACCACGTCCCTCAGGCACAGAAATTTCCAATTACAGAATAATGCCTCTAAAAATGTCAACTAGGCTTAAGTGAACCCAGCTGGTTAACAGATTAACAAAGTTCATTCAACTCTTGTCAGTCAGGGTCCATTTTATGAGTGGCCCTAGCATACACAGATGCCATAAAATCAAGGCCAAGTATCCAAGCTGTTTGTGTATGAGAAGAGAATATGCACATCAGCTTGCAAGAATAATAGGATTTCACTCCAGGTTTTTATTATCTTGGCATTGAAGAAACTAATCTGCATTAAAACAACATATTAGGTCACACTGTAGTTTCAAGCTTGCATCTCTGGGTAAAGCACCTATTTTATTTAGTAGCTCAGATGGTGAAAACCCTGAAAGGGAAGGTCATGTGTTAATCCTTTTAGAAGGTCTGTGACTGTCTACAGTTTCATTCTATTCTGCTACTATGAACTGAAGCACGCACCCAAAAACACATGCCATAGCCAGAGAATGCTAACCTGTGGAGGCTGAGTAGATAACTGGTGCCGAAAGATGATTCTGTTTTATTCAAAACAAGTTTGGAATATTTATGGGGTATAACAATTGCCCAAGAAACATATCCACAGTGACAAAGAATCCCAGGATTAAAAAAAAGAATGTCAGTCTGTTTGGTTTATAGCAGGGTTTCTCAACCTCAGCACCATTGATATTTGTACTGGATAATTTTTTGAAGTGGAGGACTTCTATGCACTGTAGAATATTTAGCAGCATCACTGGCCTATACCTACTAGATCAGGGGTCCCCAGCCATTTTGACACCAGGGACCAGTTTTGTGGAAGACAATTTTTCCAAGGACAGGGGTGGAGGATGGTTTCAGGATGAAACTGTTCCTTTTCAGATCAGACGTTAGTTAGAGTCTCATAAGAAGCATGCAACCTAGACCCCTCACATACACAGTTCACAATAGGGTTCACAATCAGCCGCTGCTGATCTGCAGGAGGCGGGGCTCAGGCGGTAGTGCTCACTCTTCAGTCGCTCACCTCCTGCTGTATGGCCCAGGTCCTAACAGGCCATAGACCAGTATCAGTCCATGGCCTGGGGGTTGGGAATCCTTGCACTAGATGAAGTAACAGTAACTCCCATTCCCCCTTCCCCTGTCATGATGAATGAAAATGTCTCCAGACATTACCAGGTGTCCTGGGTTAAGGGAAGGGGAGGGCAAAATTACAGCTAGTTGACAACTTCAAAAGTATAGAAAGTTTAGATATTTAATTGGTCACAAATCATCATCCATACCTCAGAAGTCAAATACTACTCCACACCAAACCTGATATTCACAAACGTGTTATAACAATGACTTCCCAGGTCCCTTCCAACTTCCAACTAATTCCAACTAATCACAAAACAATAAGAAGAAAAGTAGAGGGGGTATTGTCTGGGGAAGAATATTGCTGTCTAAGTCCTTTGTCCTAAACTGTTTCTAACTTTTGTTTAATAGCAATGTTCTGATTTCTAAATTATACACATAGGAGAATCAGACAAGACTCACTATGTCCAACTTCACTCCTAAATTATTGTTCATTATTGCTTGCCCCAGTTTCCAGTGAAAAGATCACAGAGCCTTAGGCCATAGCTCAATGTCCTAAAACTCAGTCAACCTATGCGAACTTGAGCTGTTGAGTTCCTGATCTCAAACTGTTGTTCCAGGACCTCGGTCTCTTAATCTACCATACCTAAACCTCTGCCTGCCTTTCCCAGTTTTCTGAGGGAGTAATGTCTGTACTGCAGACCTACTGCTGGGTCCCTACTACCTGCTGTACACTTTCCAGTAAACCATATTCTACTCGTTGAGACTTCACTGGGTCACTTCCTTCCTGCTGATATTTTTCCCCAACTGCTCACATATCTGTGTTCCAATAATCCCTCTTCTGTGGGGGTCTCATTGTTGGGTTCTGGGCATAAAATCAATCTCCTACTTACTCATTTTAAAGAAATAGTGACCATAGAAGAAAAAGGAGAGAAGCAACTATGTGGTTACTTCAAAGGCATCCCATCTTGAAAAGCTTCCTACTATAACCTGACAACCAGAACTCTGATTATTAAAATAAAAATCATCACAGGATATGCTGTTATGCTATGTTACTATCATATAAGGCTTTTCGACATTCTGAGTCATGCAGAAATTTCTACTGTTCTCTGAAATTTTAGACAGAGAGAGCAAAACCAGAAAGATGTCATTCAGGTGATATGACCCATGGAATGGTTCTTATCTACAAGTTAAAAAAAAAAAAAAGGTCAACATAGTAAGTTGAAACTAAACATGAGATTAATTTTAAATCTTATGCAACATCATGTTTGACTTCAGCTGGGGGAAATAATGTTAAATCGTATTGAATTACAAATATAGGTATGTATATTCTTATACTCTTCTTTCCGTATCCCAAGGAAAGTTTGTCTACGCATAAAGGTGGCTAGGAAAAGTTTATTTAAACACAAAGATAGTTTTTATTTCATCTCTGAGGTCAGGTCGAGAAGAAATTCTGTTTGTTTGACTTATGCTGCATATAATGAGCACCAATGAAAAATACTTGAATTATAAACACACCAAACTGTGCACCCTTAACCATGAGACATGCAGGAACTTCAAAGGCTGGCAGAGAGAAGAGCCTGGGCCAGCATCCTGGGTGGCGCTCAGGGAATTAGGGTTGGGGCAGACACAGAGGTAGCTCAACTAGCAGAAAGTACAGAGCAGGAGAGGTTAGCTGCTGTACAAATTAAAATGGCAAAAAGGCCTTCGCCAGTGCTCAGAGTGGGGTTGCTTCCATAGAGGCCTATAGAGTAGAGCTCAGCAGCAGGCGGAAACCACAGTAATGCCATGGTTCAAGGAGGGTCCATCTGATTGGAAGCACATCTCAAGCCAACAATTCAAAGGGCATAGATAGCGAAAGGGACAAGAAGTGTGGGGTTGAGAAGTTCTATTAAATAGAATGACTGTCAGGCCTCTGTTGAACACACTGGGTTTCAGTTCAAAGCTTGATTCCCAGATAGGAACATAAGTACAAATCAGGAAGAAGGCCAGACATCCAAGAAGTCAGTTTCCAGAATCCACTCACTGGAAAGGATAAGATTCTAATATTCCTAAGCCTTGCTCATGCATTCATTCTGTCCTTTGTCCAACAAATGCATACTAAACACCTACCAAGCATTGCTAGACACTGTTCTTGGCCCTGCAGAGTCAATGGGGAAAAATAAACATAGTCCTGGTTCTTATAAAGAGCTTTGCTGGAATTGCTTTGGGGCTTAGATTACAAAACATCAAGTCAGGGCTAATAGACACTACCAGTGCTAGCAAGATCAAACTGCCTGTGCCCCTGAAAACTTCTGCTCCATCCCAAAGGTAGCCAGATGGGTAACAAGAAAAGAATACAGCAGATGTGCATTCCACCCACATCCACTATGAGGAATTTAGTTCTACCACCTTATAAGCACTGCTAAATAATAAATGGAGGCCATGATGATGATGAGCAGTAGTAATAGTTATTTAATTGTTTTAGGATCCAGCCAAGAGCCAGAAATCATACAGGTTAAACAGAAAGAAATTAATATAAATAGTTGTTAATTTTGGCTGGGCGCGGTGGCTCACGGCTGTAATCCCAGCACTTTGGGAGGCCAAGGCGGGCAGATCACGAGGTCAGGATATGGAGACCATCCTGGACAACATGGTGAAACCTCGCCTCTACTAAAAATACAAAAATTAGCTGGACGTGATGTCATGTGCTTATAATCCCAGCTCTTAGGGAGGCTGAAGCAGGAGAATGGCTTCAACCCAGGAGGCGGAGGTTGCAGTGAACAAAGACCACACCACTGCACTCCAGCCTGGATACAGAGCGAGACTCTGTCTCAAAAAAAAAATTGTTAATTTTGTAAAAGTGGTTAATTAAGTACTGAAATGGCAAAAAGAGAACTCTAAGGTATCATAGAGGTAGCAACCATTCCTAGATTTGAAGGAACAAAGTGAAGATATTAGAATTATCAGCAGTTAGAAGCCTGGAGCACAGGCCCCACAGACTCCTGAGGAGAATCTGATGGTGCTGAGTCCCTGAGCTTAGCGGGAGGAGGCATCCCATGGTGCTGGGTCCCAGATCTCTGAAGAAGGGGAGCCAGTGACTGGTGCTGACTCTGTCAGTGTCAGGGAAACTACACACTGGACTCCTCTGCTGCTGTTGGAACAAACTGCTGCTGCAGGACTGAAGAGATATTGCTGGGTAATGCTCATGGGAAAAGAAAGCCAGCAGAAAGCAAACAGGAAGAAAAACAAAAACAACAGCAAAAAATAAAGAACCTCCTCCTGCTTGCAATTTCCTCTAGTATCCCCAACTGACAGGGTTTAACCGACCAAAGAAGCAGAAACATGGTTTGCAGATGCCCACAGCCCTTGTATCAAAAAGCAAAATGTAAACAGTTGGGTTTGAAGCTGAGAGATGTTAGTTTAATAACCAACCCAGTAATCAAAGGCAAATTCTTTACCTCCCTGAGACATAGTTTGTAAAATAAGGACAATAATGCCTTACATAAAAAGTCATTTTAAGAATTAGACAAAATGTGCATAAAGCACTTAACATAGTTCTTGACAAATAAAAGGCATTATTTCACAACAATTAATCATTTCCACTCCTGCCTTCTCGTTCCAAGTACATCTGCTACCTCAGTACCTTTCTTAAACAACCACTTCATAGAACTCCACATGTGGCCTAATCTATTGCCAGGATGTATCTCAGTAGGAAAAAGCTATTTGTAAGGACTTAGCCAACACGAAGTTCTTCCAGGTTGGAGACTATAGATCTTTTATTTTAACTTCCTTTCCTTTCTGTCATCCTGAAAATATGGACAAAAACTTTCACCCAGATTCTCCCTTGCCCTTGCTACTATCAACCCAAGAGGCCAGCTCTTCCGGTCTATGAAGACACATTTAAGTTCCTTCTCTCTTGCCCATGAAAATTTCTAGCAAGATTTCAAACTTGATCCAACATCCCTCACCCTAAAGAATAGTCTTTGATACCTTGTGGCCTGGGAAGATCACATGCCCAAAATGTGAACATAGGAACCCACACCATTTTTCTGATGTTCTCAATCTGGCAGCCATTTCTCCTCAGCATCATTTGAGACAGCAGAGACCTTAGTTTTAGGAAAGAGAAATATTGAGAGTAGAGCAGCATCAGGTGCTGTGTGCCACATTTTAGAGGCAAGAGCTACCATGCCCATGAATGGTCCATAAAAACCAACTCCTGCAAAAAAGCAAATGTAGTTCTCCTATCACACCTGAAATTATGTGTTCCTAATAACTTACTCCTTTCCTGATCGATGGCTCATTGGTTTTATCTTTATTGATTATAAGACTTTGGAAAATTTTTTTAACCTCTAAGCTTTGTTTGATTCCTTGTGAAATGGCATTCCTAAAACTATCCCACAAATTTGTTATAGGGGTTAGATAAAAGAACATATGCTCAGAGGAAGAGGGAAATGGAGAGTTATTTAATGAATACAGACTTTCAGTTTTGCATGACAAAATAGTTTGGGAGCTCTGTTATACAACAACATGAATATACTCAACATTACTGAACTATACTCTCAAAAATTACTAAAATAATGAATTTTATGTTTTGTGTCTTTTAAGCACATTTTTAAAAATGTTAATTGAATGAATGAATAAAAGTTAGCATTATGTATGCACACATATACACACACACACACATATACACACAGACACAAGAATATATGTTCATCACTCAACACAATGCCTGACACATCATAAGATTCAAATACCTATGAGGTTCTGTCTTTTTCCCTTTGGTGTCTCCCAACAATTTCTTCTCTTCAGCCTCACCTGTATGAATTTTTAATTTCTCTTCTTCTGAACACGGTGGGGATTTAATCACATTCTGTTTAGTACTACTCCTCAGTGGTTCTGTTTGAGTATATTTTATCTTGCCAAATAGATTTTCAGCTCCTGTCAAGAAGGCACCTTATCTTATATCTCTTTTATGTTCCCCTTCATGTCCAGTGCAATCTTTGCATTAACTGTTGGCTGGGATTCTGCTCCAGATGAGATGGACTCTCTGAGAGTCATAGCATTCCAGTCGCCACTGCCTGTTCTTGGGCCCCACCCATCATTACAAATCAACATTTATTAATTGATTAGTTCATGCAGAGATCTCAGTTAAGAAGAGGGGATAATGTATAGGAAGTCAGGAAGAGGATTTAAAAATATATAAAACATAGTTATTGTCCTCAAAATGCTTACAATCTGTTTGCACAGAAAAAGTAAACAAAGAAGTTGGTTAAACTACAAGGAAAGAAATCTCTAAGTGTTTGCTAGGTGTTACAGACAATGTAGGAGGTCAGGAAGATATGGATACTTCCAGAGAAATTCAGCAAGACATTATCTTTAGATAAACATAAGCACTAGATTATATTTTCTTCAGAGTTAATATGATTCTTCAAGGGAAAATTGCATCTGCCAGCTAACTCTAACTTTGCAATAAAATTATTAAATATTTTTTCAGGAAAATAACAACAACGTTTTAGGCACTGCAATAAACTCTATGTGTAATACTATCCCTAATCCTAATAAAAAGGAATTATCCCTATTTATAAAGAAACTGTCTCCAAGAAGCTAAGTTACTTGCTTGCAGAT
>NW_012108552.1:282428-289317 GCF_000951045.1 Mandrillus leucophaeus | reverse complement strand
GAGTCCAAGAATCAAGATCTGCAAGAGAAATTATGTAGCACATAAGAGGGAAATCTAATCCATCCTGGGAAATCCTGAAAGGTTGCTTGTAGCAGTGAAATCCTTTGTAAAGTCTTAATGAATAAAATAAACAATAACAGCTAATGTGTGTGATGGATAATTTTAGGTGTCAACTTGTCTGCATTAAGGGATACCTAGATAGCTGTTGACGCATAATTTCTGGATGTGTCTGTGAACGTGTTTTGGGCAGAGATTGGCACGTGAGTCGATGGATGAGTGGGGGACATCTCCCCTCAATGTAACTGGGCACCATCCAATCAGACAATCAGATGGGGGGGGCTAGATGGAACAGAAAGGCAAATTTGCACTTTCTCTCTCCTGAAGCTGGGACACACTTCTCCTATGATTAAACATCAGAACTCCAGGCCTTTGGACTCTGAAACTTGCACCAGTGGCTTCCTTGGTTCTCAGACCTTTGGCTTCCCTGGTTCTGAGGCTTCAGACTGGAACTGAGCCAAGCTACCAGCATCCCTGGATCTTTAGATGACAGCTGACCTGTGGTGGCACTTCTCGGTCTCCATAATCATGTGAGCCAATTCCCCTAATAAATCCTCTATCTATCTATCTATCTATCTATCTATCTATCTATCTATCTATTCATCCTATTGGTTCTGTCTTGCTGGAGAACTCTGACTAATGCAATATGCATACTCACTAAGCAGAGAGATTATTATCCCTGACTTACAAATGGGAAAAGTGAGACACAAAGAAGTGAGCAACTTGCCCAAGTTTAAATAGCTTGTAAGTAAGTGGTAAAGCCAGGTTATGATGAGCATGTTCTCTCTCAGTTTCTGTCCATGCATAGGAATTTGCCAGGAAAAAAAAAACTGGACTGAAGAGGGACATTTTTTTGCAAGAGGAAAATTCAGAACAAGGCACAATAAACTGCACTATATGAGACCACACAAGATGTCTGCTATGGCTGAAGCAGAAAATAACAGGAGATGAAAAGGCACAAATAAGGGCCAGATCGTGAAAGGTCTTATGTGCTATGCTAAACATGTTAGAACTTATCCCATAAACTGTAGAGGAACACCTTCAGATATGCACATCAAACAATGATTATGCCACCTACGTGGAGGGTGAATGTGAGGGTTAATCCTAGAGAGAACAGAGCCCATCTGAAGGCCATTTTAATAGTGCAGCAGACAGAAAATGAGAACGTGAATTCAGGTAGAGAGAGAGCAAGATGGAGAGCTTAGATATAACACATGTTTAAATAGCAAAATAGGCAGAACTTGATGATGAACTGGATGTGCCTACTTCCCTGCCCATCAGACTTTCCTGTTTTCAATAATTTGTTCAGGAAAAGAAAAACATAAATACATGTGTTTGTCATTTCAGAAGTGGCTAGGCATGGTGCTAGACATGAAAGCATTATGAAAGAATGACACACTTCCCATCCTAGAAGGGCCTACTGTCTGGAGTGGTGGTGAATAAGGACAAGCACAATACAGGGTTTTGTGGTTGTGATAGAAACAGGTCCAACATGCACAGGGGGTTCAAGGCAGGAGTGGTTAGCTCTAATCAGGAAGATAAGAGAAGGGTGCGGGGAGCGGATGATCCAAATTAAATCTGAAGAAATGTGCAGGTGCTTTCCAGTGGATCATGAATTACTTGAGCTGGATGTTTCTCCAGTGTAGAGTAACAGGAATACAGCAGAGCAAATAGTTTCAGTGAATTATGCAGAGGAGGTAAGAGGGGCAGGATAAATGTGAAGAAGTCTGAAAGTATCCAAAGTAGAACAGAAATTTGTTAGCTGTTAGTTCCTCTATTAAAAGACCTAAGCACAAGAGGGAAATTGAGGTCATGGAAGGATGAAGGTGAGAGACAAGATAGTGATCTGCTATCAAACTACCAGAAGCGCTGGAGTTTCACAGCACTGTCTGTGGCCATGCCGTAACACTCCATCTAGCCCCGCCTTGAGGCCCAGAGTTGATGCTCAGTATGCTTGGAGAAGTGGCTTTCTTATCATTGTAGGATGTCATCTTGAAATTCACAGTTACGCATCAGGCAGTCCCTACTCCTTTTCTAAAGGATTTTAAATTACCGCATAATAAGTTATGTTTAGAAGCCTCACTGCTTCAGTCACAAATATTGATCTGTGTGTGCAAAAGTGCCTTTTTTGGATAGATGTGTTTACACAGACATTATTTTCTCTAAATGCAATGCCCAGTGCCAAAAGAACAAGATTATTGATGAATATAAACTCTCAGACTTGAAAAAGAACACCTTTGTTTAACCTGTTTAATATACAGCATCTAGGCAAACAATTTCTAAATCTCAGGCATCTTCCTGGAAATGGCTGTTTATCACCTCTAAATTCAAATTCCTGCGGCTATCTCTAAAAATCAAATAAGAAAAAGGGAAATTCGTTTATGGAAATTGATCATAGACTTGCTATATGGTCGAGTCAATACTATAGCATAGGCTGAAAACCTACCTCTTTGATTTTGAATAATCCCCATATTCTTTTTGGGGAGACTTAAAATTATTTTTTCTTAAGAAAAATAAAGAAATTTGTTTAGTGAAAAAAAAGTTTAATAAAGTCCTTTTAATTATATGTATACATTAACCGTGAAATTGTGCAGAATAATTATTGTGACATTTATCCATTGATCATAATTAAACTTATAGTAAGAATGATTAGAACATAAACAAGTCAGAGAAAATATGAAGGTAAGTGTCATTTGGGGCAGTTCTAGCAAGATTTAATAAAGATTGAGCCTCCCATGTTAAAAATCCATTATTTTATTTTCTATAAAATATATTATTTTGTTCTCCTTATGTGAAGGTGGCAACTTGGAATTGGGAATCAAAAATTCTTTATCTCTCACAATCAGCCATGCCCAGTTCAATCCAGAAATATCAAAATCTCTGATCACATGCCAAACTAAAGATAAATGGCAATAGAACTTTTAGATATTCAACACCTGCAATAAAATAAACTGGAGTTATGACACCAGAAAACAGTAGGTGAAGGGCTAAGGTGAGTCCTGCCTTTTCACATATGACAGCATGTTTATTCATCCCACTGTACCCGTCCAGTTGTCCAACAATACCTTTGTTTGTCATCATCCCACCTCCAATGAGTTTCCGAGGCCTAACATTGACCTAACATTCTTGCTAAAGTCCTCTCAAATCTGCTCACTTTCCACCATCCTCATTGTCTCTACCCTAATCTGGGTGCTCATGACCTCTTCCTTGTCTCTTCACTGGTCCTGATGCCTCTCCTTGTGGTCCCTCCAATTGCTGTTCATATTGCTCTCCAAATGCAAATCTGGTCAAAGTACTCTACTGCTGAAGACAGTTCAATGGCTCCTTGTGTTCTCCAGATAAAGTCTTACATGCTCAAAATATAATATTTTTGTAATCAGACCCCTGCTTACCTCCTAATTCCCTTCTCCTTACTGACTCAGGAAAATAGCCTGTGTTTTAGCTATCATGAACTACAGACAGGCTCTCTTTCTCTGAGGCCTTTCCATCCATTGCCCCTTCTTACTAAGAAACCATCCCTATCATATTTCTGCCATTAATATGGCTAATCCTTACTTAACTTACAGGTTTCCTCTCAGATAGTAACTCTTCCAGGATGCCTTCTACTCTACCTGACTTGATATGTACATAGGAATTGATTATCATCAATTTGGTGTTCCCTTTTAGTTTCCCTAACACATCAGTAAGTATTTTTTGAAAAAATGAGAAAATCCAAATCATTTTATTTCATGACTGGCTTGGATGTAGCACTTGTGTGAAAAGATACAAGATAGTAACAACAAATTAAGCCACTCAGCTTTGCATCCCACATTCCAATGCCTGGAAACACATCCACCCAGGCCATGTTAACTCTATACAATCAAGGGTTGACAGGGGCCCTGATATCACTAAAACCAAGTCCCATAAGTATAAAAATGGCTTTATATCTTCCAGAAAGCCAAGGGCTTGAGCTTGCCAAAAGATCTCTCTAGTTTGATAATATAAATATTAACCTTTATTGTTGCAGGGTCATCCCAGTGACATGTAATTGTCAGAAAGGTAATCAACCGCTTCTTTCTCGCAGTGCTTAGTAGCCGCCTAGTTAACAGAGAGTAGAGCATCACACAGCTCTAACGTGCTTCTTGTCTCTAAATCTAAACAAGCATGATAACCAGAAGCAAATTCAATCAAAAGAAGCATTACTGCTTTCTCAAATGACTAATACAAAACCAGCTATTTAACAACAACAAAAAAATACTTTTAGAACCCATTTAAGGTAACTCAAAACCTTAAATGGGTTCTAAAGTAATTTTTGTTAAATAAATTTTTTTAATGAACTGGAGACTTCATAATATTAAAGATTACTGTTCTATAAGCCAGTTGGCATCAAGATAAACTATACCTGTCCAATTCAGAAGACTCATTTAAATAAAACATCTAAGGTTCAACTCTCAAACACAGTATCTAAGCTATGGTTTTGAGTGTGACATGTAGGAAAAGAGGTAAAGTATTACTAGTCTCTGCTTGCCGCCTTGATGGTATAGAGGTAACAAATATGGTAAGCATAGTTTTAATTAGCCTTTCCAGAGGAAGCCACCATGCACAAGGATTTTTGTTAATCCTCTGCCAGCCTGCTATTCTATGCCATATATAGTAGACTGCAGAAAGCTGAGCTACCTTACCAAGCGTGGTTGGAACTATGATGATCTACCCAGGTTCCTCCCCAGGGTTAAAGCATACTGCCCCCAGCTTTGAGGAATACCATCTGGTAAAAGCATACAGTTGTAACCCTGACAGAGAAATGCTCTTGGCCACAAGCAACTACCTCACCAAGTACTTCTCAGGGGAGAGCCACAGTCAGTGACCAACCCATGCTAAGGAATAAAGTCCCCTTTGCTTCAATTTGGAACAATTCTTAAGAGACATCTCATTTCCAGAGCTCCCTGTAAGCTCCCCTGAGGCCTCAGTTGCATTGTGGGTCAGCTTCCCCCTCTACCCTATTTTCCTTTTCTCATTTCCTCACAGGTGCATTTCTGGAGAGCACATCTCAAAAAATCTTTACATATAACTCTTCATCTCAGAATTCTACTTTCAACCAACCTAATATAAAACCCACTTCTATAATTATGTAAGGCAAACACGGTAGCATATAGTAGTTTCACTGATTTTATCAGCAGCTGGTCCTAATATCAGTCTTGGTCTTCCATTAGAAATGTGAACCTATTCACTGTGACAGAGACAAGATCTAGAATTTAATCAACACTAAATGGCTCCAGTTCCATTTAACTGCAACAAAATTTAGAAGCCAACTCATTGGTATTAAAATTTATCTAATTTTATCATTACCCAATTATAAAAGGGATAAGAGTCCAGAAGAAATTCTCATTGAAAGAACACAAAAAGAAAAGGATAATAAAAATGATTTATCCATAATAGATTACCGTGTTTTCATAGATAATGGGAAATGTATTTTTTTCAACTTATAAATACCCAGTTGTGCCTTTTCTAACCAAAATAAAAAGAATGGTTACAATAACATCTATTTTTCATGTTCTCAATTAATCTTTTAAAATCTGCTTTGAAAGTTAATGAAAGGTTGCCAAGGAATCAACCAATTCTTTTATTTCATCCACTTCTCGATCCACAGGGTATAAAAGGATTCCAGATTTGGAGGCTTTGTCTTTTCGATTTTGAGTATTTTTGTTGTTTTAGTAGCACCACTTTGAAGAGTAGAAACTAAATACGCTGGTCCACCTGACTGTGGTCTCATTTTTCTGAGCTGATGAAAATCTAAGCTTCTTTTCTAGAACATTTGGACACAAAACAAACTAAATAGAAAGGGGACCCCAGAGAAAAAATGGTGATGTGCCTCTCTTTCAAGACAATATAATTTTTAAATACACATAGATGTTGTCATACAGAAAAAAGCAGTATTGCCCACAAAATTAAATCTTGTTTTTGTTTGTTTGTTTTAAGTAGAAATTCTATCAAGTACAGATAAAGCACTAACTTGACCACGGTTTCTTACAACCAAATGCCAGGGCCTTACTCTTCTTGGGGAAAGGGGTAGATGCAAATGGGGGCAGAGACCCATTCTTTTATGTTTTCTGGGAGCGTGGGACTCTACTAGTCCTGAATTTGAAGTTAGCTCCAAAGGCAGCCAAACCTTGAACTCTAGCTGGGTCTGAGTTTGCTGTGTTAAATCTGCTTGGGACAAGTTTCCAGGCGATGGAGAATCCACCAGACCTTGTATCCTTAGCTTCCTAAGTGCACTGGTAGTTCCAGGCCCAGACACTGCACACAGGATTCACCACCCATGTAGCTGTGGCTTGCCACCTCCTTCCAAAGCTCTTGGAAAGCCCAATGTGGCCGGGCAGAAGGGCATGGGAGGGTTCCTGGTCCCCATTACAACCCATAGGGCTCTAATAGGTGGCAGCTCCAGGCCAGAGACACTTTCTGAAAGGGTACTGATGGGAAAGTACTGGACCTCATGCAGCACTTCCCTCTACTAGGTGCTGCCAACCCTGGGTTTGAGTCAGGTCTGAGGCATGGTGAGGCATCTGATGTCTTAGAGAAGTAGAGCCAACTTTGAAAACTGACCTGGAAAGGTACCATTATTAAAGGTTTGATTTCATTCACCATGACCTTGTCCAGGGTGATGACATGTGATCCGTGCATTCACATGGGGCCCTACACTTAGAAGACTAACAGGTCCAGTTTAATGCTCTTCTATCTAGAAATCCTTACTTTTGACCAAGAGGCCCCATATTTTCATTTTGTATTGGGCCTAGAAAATGTACCCAGTTCTGGCCTGTCCTTTATTAAGGCCACATTTAGACAAAATAATTGCCAA
>NW_012108552.1:280308-281208 GCF_000951045.1 Mandrillus leucophaeus | reverse complement strand
GAAATTCACAGTTAGGAAATTCACAGTTAGGATGACTTGAAATTTCAAGTCATCTTGAAATTCATTGTAGGATGTCATCTTGAAATTCACAGTTACGCATCAGGCAGTCCCTACTCCTTTTCTAAAGGATTTTAAATTACCGCATAATAAGTTATGTTTAGAAGCCTCACTGCTTCAGTCACAAATATTGATCTGTGTGTGCAAAAGTGCCTTTTTTGGATAGATGTGTTTACACAGACATTATTTTCTCTAAATGCAATGCCCAGTGCCAAAAGAACAAGATTATTGATGAATATAAACTCTCAGACTTGAAAAAGAACACCTTTGTTTAACCTGTTTAATATACAGCATCTAGGCAAACAATTTCTAAATCTCAGGCATCTTCCTGGAAATGGCTGTTTATCACCTCTAAATTCAAATTCCTGCGGCTATCTCTAAAAATCAAATAAGAAAAAGGGAAATTCGTTTATGGAAATTGATCATAGACTTGCTATATGGTCGAGTCAATACTATAGCATAGGCTGAAAACCTACCTCTTTGATTTTGAATAATCCCCATATTCTTTTTGGGGAGACTTAAAATTATTTTTTCTTAAGAAAAATAAAGAAATTTGTTTAGTGAAAAAAAAGTTTAATAAAGTCCTTTTAATTATATGTATACATTAACCGTGAAATTGTGCAGAATAATTATTGTGACATTTATCCATTGATCATAATTAAACTTATAGTAAGAATGATTAGAACATAAACAAGTCAGAGAAAATATGAAGGTAAGTGTCATTTGGGGCAGTTCTAGCAAGATTTAGTAAAGATTGAGCCTCCCATGTTAAAAATCCATTATTTTATTTTCTATAAAATATATTATTTTGTTCTCCTTATGTGAAGGTGGCAACTTGGAATT
>NW_012108552.1:268548-279393 GCF_000951045.1 Mandrillus leucophaeus | reverse complement strand
CATTCACCACTGTGCAGGTGTCTATGTGTGGGGCGTGTGTGTGTGTGTGTGTCTGTGTGTGTGTGTTTACAGAAACTGAAAAAATGTTTTGGGGCTTTTTGTCTTTTTTTGTTTGTTTTTCATTTTGTTTTGTTTTTGAGACAGAATCTCACTCTGTCGCCCAGGTTGGAGTGCAGTGGCGTGACCGAGGCTCCCTACAAGCTCCACCTCCCAGGTTCATGCCATTCTCCTGCCTCAGCCTCCCGAGTAGCTGAGACTACAGGCATCCGCCACCATGTCCAGCTAATTTTTTGTATTTTTAGTAGAGACGGGGTTTCACCATGTTAGCCAGGATGGTCTCAATCTCCTGACCTCGTGATACACTCACCTCAGTCTCCCAAAGTGCTGGGATTACAGGCATAAGCCATCGCACCCAGCCTTTTGTCGTTTAAGCAGAGAGTTGCTTTAAAACTTATAAAATACTTCATCAAGATATTAAAGGATAGGAAATGTTAACACAAACATTCAGTGTCTAACATTCACCTGAGATCAACCAGAAAAAAAAAGAGGACTATCTTTGAATATATAGTCTAAATCAGGAGAAAATGTTACATATTTAAAGAAAATCTATAAAACACACATTGTTATAAGAACTCTTGTCTCACTAGACAATGTAGGCCAGCACCCCACTTCAATCCGGAAAATAGTTGCACTTTTACTTCCTAACATTGCTCATGCCATATAATACTTCTCATTACCATAAGACAAACCATGCAGGCTCCATACTAGTGAGGAAAAGTGGCTAAGGCTGAAAACTTTCGAGATTTTGGAAGAACACTTGTATGGGGAGACCTAAGGCCTAATTCTGGTGCTACAATTGTGTAACCAAGGGCTTGACAAGATCCCAGCAGATAGTAGTTTCTTATGGAAGCACCAAGACTGTGACTAGAATATCCTATTTTAATCCCAACTGAAAGCAAAAGAAATGTTTGACACTTGGGGATAAAAGAAAATGATTGAGAAGAGTCAACGTAGCCCTCCTCCCACTGTTGTGCTACAACAAGGGAGAAACACAATAGCCTGCTCGCTTCTGAACTTTACTAGTCATTGCAATCTCTCTTGTCTACTGATTATTGTTTCATTTACAAATGAGAAACATTTTATATAATCCAGTACTGGTCACATATTTAATCTTTAACTTTGTTTTTCTTTTTCACGTTTTTGCTTCCCTGAATAGCTGAGCATCTAGAGAATGTGATAGGCAGTGTCAACGTGCTTTCAGATCTTTACACTATACATATTTTGGTACCCACATGCTAAAAAGTAAAATATACTTTGATTTTCAATGCTTAAGGGATTTGCTCACTCAAAAATTAAATTAAAATAGCTCATCTCCCAGAAAATCAGAACTTGTTTAGAATAGGAAGAAATAGGAAAACCTACTTTGGCCTAAAATTGAACCATCCAGAAATGTATGCTACAATGACTTTATATACACAAGACTGTTGAGATCATTCTGATTCATGGCAAAAAAAGCATTTTGTAGGTGTTCCATTAGAAATCCACTTTCAGGACATATCACATTCAAAAGTTTGATCAACTTTATATCTTGATCCTCAGATATAAACCTTTGTTGGTATAAATAAAATATATAGAACCCATTTTTCATCTGTTCACTGTAGCCTACATGATATTTTATGAAATTAGTATCAATTACACAGGCTGATATTAAAATATTAACAACATTAAGAATCTCTCATATATATTTAGGTATATATAAATGTTAACAAAATATTAACCGAAGTTTTCAGAAATAGAAAAAAGTCTGTTTTTCTCCTAGTTTCAAATAAAGAAATACAGAAATTCTTAAATACTAAAAATAAAGACTTTGGAAAGATAAATAACAGTGTCTCAGAGACTCTTAAAACAGGCCCTTGTAATAAGTACCAGACAACTAGCACAGGACTTGCGGGTGGGTGGGAGGAGGAGATAAAGAGAATCAGAGAATGCCAGGTTCACAAGGAATCTTCAAGGACATCTAATACGACTATCTTTTTGAAGTCTGAATCCTTTCTACAACATCCTAGCCAAGTGTTCATTAAGCCACCCTTCTGACTGATCAAGAATTCACTGCTCACTGAGGCAGCCAATTCCCTCTTAGAACATTAGAAGAGCTTTTTTTTTCTATCAAGCTAAAAACATGCCCATTACTTTCTCCCATTGGCCATCTAGAACAGGTCCAATTTCTTTCTTTTATGGCCTTTCCTACGGGATAAGCCACTGAAAATGGCAGATATTCTCATTGAGTCTTCTCATTTACATCCCATGGTTTTTCAACTATGTTCTTCAACTAATGAGTTTAATCTCATCACTATACTGTTAATATCCAGTTTGTTAATGTTTCTATTAAAATAGGAACTCATAAGAGAACAGCAAACTGCTGGGCATAGCCCACACTGGAAATAGCAAAGCAAAGCTTCCCTCCCTCTTCCAGATAATTCACGTCAATTCCTGCAGCCGAAGATCATAGTCACTGTTTTGGTGGCTATGTCATACATGTTGATGCAAACTGAGCTTTATGTTGGCTAAAATCTTAAAACCTCAAAGTCTTAATTTTTAACTTATTCAATAAGTATTTGTGGATTGTCACTATATGGGTATTATAATACTAAGATGATTATGAGAAATCAGTGTGATATAACCAAAAGAGGTAGGATTCTGGGTCCAAGCCCCACTTTATCCAGCTATATCTATGTATGAAGAACACTTGTTAGAGCTACTTAATTTTCATAATAGGATAATTATCTCACTACTTTCATAATAGGATAACTATCTTTCTGTTCCAAAGCATATGGATGGGCCCTCAGCCAGCCATTTAGAATACTAGCACTCCAGGATATCCAGTTCTCTTCCAAATGCCTACAGAGAGAAGAAATGTTCAGGGAAGATAGGTCCAAGACCTTACAAATTCAATCTTTGGTTAATGTTGTCACCAGAAATGTACATATTGGGAACCCACAACACAACACCTTTCTGATCAATTTTATTGAGTCACATTTACTACTTTGTCCTAATCTTTGACAGAGGTTGTTATGAGAAATAACCACATAAAATTCATATCCACATTGTTTTTTTTTTATAACTGAGGTACTGTCCATTTTATTACTCAGAGTCCTTCTCAGTGCTAGGAAAGGCTTTGTTCTCCTCAAGGAATCAGATGGTTCTAATTTTTAATGATGGAAATCATTAGAATGGTTTTACATATTTAAAAAATTAAATCTTAAAGACAGTGCCGGGCGCGGTGGCTCATGCCTGTAATCCCAGCACTTTGGGAGGCCGAGGCGGGCAGATCACGAGGTCAGGAGATCGAGACCATCCTGGCTAACACGGTGAAACCCCATCTCTACTAAAATTACAAAAATTAGCCGGGCATGGTGGCGTGTGCCTGAAGTCCCAGCTACTCTGGAGGCTGAGGCAGGAGAATGGCGTGAACCCGGGAGGCGGAGCTTGCAGTGAACTGGGATTGTGGCCACTGCACTCCAGCCTGGGCAACAGAGTGAGACTCTGTCTCAAAAAAAAAAGTGTTAAAGACAGATATGAAAGGCTATAAGAAATGATAAGAAAAAAATGTCATTTGACACATATACAAATAGTAAAAAGTATTTGTATTTTCCACTTCATCAATAACTGAAAAGGGATTCATGAAAGCAAGATGAATAATTCTAACTGGGTCTTGTTAAATGCATAATTAACTTAACATCAGGCTAATGTCATTCAGTTGCCCATATGTCACCTCTTCCCAAATAATCAGCCTCCATAAAATGGCAAAGGCTCTAAGATCAAATGAACCTAAGAACTACCAGGAGAACTTGTTTTAAAGTTTCGCATTTTAAAATAAACTCCCCATGTAATTGGGATGCAAGTGAAACACAGAACACACTTTGGGAATACTCTTCTAGGACCAATTTTGGATAACTTGAATAAACTCTGTCACTCGTCCCTGGATCCTCTACTGTCTGTATAGGTCCTTTTTAATGTCTGGTCACCAAAGTTACGTAGGATATTCTACTAAGGAGTTACTGAAGCAGGCCAGATGAAAGGATTATGTCCCTTCCCTTATATAGCCACCACATTCACTTTCATATGTTCACGAGTGTTGACAGGCATGCTCACAAAAGCAGTGCTTCATTCTGGCTGTCAGATTGAGGTCAATTACTTATTTTGACTCTCCTGAGAAACGAGAGCTTAAAATGCATTAAAATGAGTCCAAATCAAAATCAAATGAAACTATAAATAGCGTTGTACAGGACTTTTTCCTCAATTGAACCAGTTGCAATCTTTTTAATATAACCTATTCCACCTTTAAAACAAAGAATTTGACTTTAAAGTTACATGGAAAATCTGGCAACCTCCTTGAGTAAACTTATTCTTGCAGAAAGTAAGATCTTTTGTCATTTTAAAAATTATAAAGATTTTTAATTCAAACAACATTACTTTAGAGTATTTACAGACAAGTAGTCTGTTGTCTTAATGGTCTCAGGGAATAGATTTATAAACAATCAAAATATTACAAGCAAGAGTAAAGAAACTTTACTATTGCCACTTGGCTCACCATTTCATAGATAAATAAATCATTCCGTGACACAGAAACTGATGTTTATAACATAAAGTGTTCTACCTGGACCACCTATGTGATTTAGCCAGAGAAATAAATTTAGAAACTAAAAGTGACTGATCACTTACAATTTGTCAACTGGAAATTCACAATAAATGTCTACATAAAAGGTTCAAGTACTCATTCAAGCTTCCAGAATCAATTTAAAAGTAATCACTTCCTAGATACTGCTAACCAATAAATTCTAGCCTGATATACACTGCAACATGTCTAAATTGACTCAAAAAGGCATTATCAAATGAACAAAGTGAGATATCCAAAGTGTAAATTCAGTTTCTCAAATTGAGTGATTTTACTCAAAAAATGGCGAGACAGAAATTTCATAAGTCTTTCAATTCAAGGGAAATCAGGCTAAGACTGGTCAGGGAAAGATTCACTCTCCTAGGCTATTTGCATTTTCTATCCAGCATGTCTTTAATTTTATAAATTTCATGCTGTTTGTTTCCATGGTTACCAGCTCTTAATCATAATGAGCACCTGGTCTATACAGGGGAATTAATATTTCCCTGTGAAATGCACATACTAATTATTAGTAACCTCCCTACATTTTTGCAAGGACTAGTTTAAGCTCTTGACCTCTAGCAAATATTTTCTTTTTTTTAACGTTTATTTGAGGTTTGGGGATACATGTGCAGATTTGTTACATAGGTAAACATGTGTCATGGGGGTTTGTTGTACATATTCTTTCATCACCCAGGTATTAAGCTCAATACCCAATAGTTATCTTTTCTTCTTGCAAAGATTTTCAAAGGGTGTCTTTAACTTTCTTTTTGAATTTTGTATATTATATGAACTTCAGTTATTTCATGATAATTGAAATTTTCCAACATTTCACAACGTATGTTGACAGGGAACATCTATACTTGTCAGTATGTGTGCTTTTGAGCCTGGGTCAGATATACTGTAATTTTTTAAAAAACACTTTTTTGTGCATATTTATTAAATTTCAGTCAAAATCCACTGATAAATTAGGTGAATACTGGCATCCCCTCATTCACCAAACTAGGGCCTAGTGGGAAGTACACAAGCACCAGCAACCCCTCAATTAGTCAACATGATTAGGCTTCCTAAGTGACATTAGAACACCTTATTTCAAAGAAAATTAAAATGATTTTTGATCCTGTGGACATTTTCCACATGGCAATATGTGGACAATGATTAAAAGTATAGAGTTTGTCATATTTCCTGGATATATACCACTCAGTAGTTATGTGACCTGCCGTAAATTACTTAACTATGCCTCAATTTCTTCATCGGAGAATGACAATAGTATCTAGTTCACAGGATAATTTTAAGGAGTAGAGGGGCTTATATTTGTTAATGTGTGGAATAGTTACTGGTGTACATTAGTCACTATTTTAAGTGTTTGTTAAATATAAATGTCAATCTGACCCTATGCAGCATGAAACCCTGTTTTCTAAGAAAATGTTTTTTTCCATAATAAATGTTTGTTCATACTCTCATGATGGAAGCTAATTCTGATTTTAAATTTCCTTGTGTAGCACTTAATAAATACTCTATGATCAGCTACTTCCATGTCTAAAAATCTAATCTGTTGCCAATAATAGTGGCACTGACACTGACCACACTGAGCCACTTTACATGTCACCTCATTTAATCTGCATTAACAACCCTATGAAGATTGGTGATCCCCTTATTACAGATGAGAAAACTCAAGTTTCAAAAACTTAGATAATTTGCACAGGTTTACAGAACTAAAAAGTGGCAGAGGTAAATTTGGAATCAACCTCTGATGATCCCCAAACCCTGCCTTAATCAGTCCATTATCATGGATAAAGTGCTATATAGATAACATCACAACTTTTCAAAACTAGAACTTTGTCGCATCCAGTAATTTTTAACCTACTCCAAGAAGGTCAGAAATATAAGTAAAAGTGGAATCTGTCGTGCCTATGAGTGGGGTCTCTCTACTTCCCCATCCTCCACAAGCTTGCGCGTATGATTGATTCCCACAGACAACTGATGTTCACTGGTGGGAGGAAGGACCATATACATAATGGGCTCTAGGTGGTGCCTGGAACTGCGCCCAAAATGACCTTTTACACCTCTCCCATACACTTCCGTAAATGCTAGTACAAGAGGTATTTAGCCTCAGTAAACGTTCTCTGCAATAGTTGAACAGCTCTGGAAAGTGTAGCTTATCCCATCCTTTTGGCCTAATGAGTAGTTAGTTCTAACATTCTCAGTGATTAATGTCCTATTAATTATGGGAAATACTGACTAGGTCTGGGTTGGTTTTTTTTAATTGTGAAGCTCCAGTAAAATATTTTGACTCACTTGGCTTGGGTCAATTGCTAATGAGGAAGTCTGGGTTTTATAAATTCCCTGACACACACCAGTCATTGCAAAATCCTGATATTGGTCTGTCCTGCATCCTCTGATGGATCCCAGAGGTGCCTTCCTTCAGGGTCTACCAATGACACTTCTAACAGAAAAATGAGCAGAAGCCACTTCTTTTTTTTTTTTTCTGAAACCATTTCTGGGTAACATCTGATGGAAAATTTTGCTCTCCACTGCTCAGTTAAGTAACTAAAGTTCTTCAAGTATCATTGATGCCATTAATCTCTATTTTAGTAAAGGATGATGTAGGCACAGATTTGTTTGAATCAAAAGACTAAATTCTGGATTCTATAACCCTAGACACTTAATGTCAAAAGAACAACTACATAGAAGTCTGTAGAAGCATTCACGTAGCTTGGGAAAAATGGGAGTGTAGCATTGCTTCAGAAAATTGGCGTTTCACATTGCTACCAGAGATGTTCACAGGCAGCACTTGTGGTTAGTCGATGCTGGACACAGAAGCAGCTGCGCATCTATCATCGCCTTTTTTAGAAGACAGACCACACATGTGCAACACGGCAGTTATTATCCCGGTCAGCAATCTAGCCAAAATATCTAATCAGGTTTACAGCTAGGAAATAACAGTTCACTGAGACAGAGTGAAGACATGTTAAAAATCACACAGTAGGAGCAGGTCAAAGAAGTGAAGGAGATATCATATTCGTGGTACTCCAGAAATTAATCCTTGCAACTACATCAGCTAATATTGGAACCCCGCCCCCCGAGATCGACATTTCCAAATATAATATATATCACAAACTAATAGAAACCATTATAATTTAAAGAGAAAGTATCTTGCCATTTACAGACTCTTTAAACTTAAAACCAAACCAGTATCTTTAATGTTGACATGCCTAGAAACAAGTCTGTAGCAATACTAACTTTAAACTAGTCTCTGCTGACTTTAGCTAACTAAAATAAACACATAAGGAAAAATAAACATGTAGGGAAAAACAAAATGTTCACAGTAGGATATGAGAGAATATTTTGGAAGCCATAAAAATATAGCTCCTGTTCCAAATATAATTGATTACAAAGGCACAAAAGTAGCTCAAAACAAAGGATGCAATGAACGAAACCTTGTTAAAATAATCAAGGTTAGAGAAACAATGTTGACGTTATTGTGCAGTTATTCTCAGATTTCCAATTTTCTAGTCACCTTGGTTTGGTTTATTTGGCACCTCTTGGTCTCTCATAAGATTTTGTTGGCACATTTATCTAATCAAATCATTATTATTATTAGGCAACATTACTGAGCACCTGCTGGGTGCCTATTAGGAGCCAAGAATATAAATCTTCGCTAGAGAGACTAGGAACGTGTAAGAAAAAGGGTAACTGACAACACAAGAATACATGCTAATTATGGGCATTGAACTGAATGTACCTGCATTATCTAACAGACTGAACCACGGGACTTTCAGATCAGGCAGGTGGCTTCACACCCAACCCTCATCATTAATAATTTATAATGTGAGGACAGCAAATAAATTTTCAAATCAGTGAATATGAAAGAGTTCAGAAGATCAGATGACTACAAAGGTTCAGGAAGGAGTTCACAGTTATTAGACTACTGAAAGAGCATCTTTCAGAAAGGTTACGACTTACATATACAAATAACTAATTCTTGTTTTATGAATTAAAAGCAGTATTTTTACATCTTTTCATAAATATGTAGGGACATTCGGAGCAGAGGTTTCACAAAAACATAGCTGGGAAGGAATCACCGCAGTGCACTCTTGAATAGATTGTCACTTTAGGACCTGAATCCTGAGAGATCTTCTGCAATAGGGCTAAACCCACTTTTCCTAAATCCTTTTTTGCACTACAGATGTTTAACCTTTTATGATATGCCTTATTAACCGCGCCTTTTCCCCATTGATTAAAAAATTAATAAATGGCATATGGTTCATTAGGAAGATGGTGACAGAGATTTCCTGCTTCAGAAACGCTGGAAGCCGCTGGTTTAAAAGCATCCGGAACAGAGGGCTCTACTCGGGTTCTCTCCCCGCTGCGTCATTTCAGTCGAGGAAAAAGACAGAATTACAAGTGCGCCTTACAGACTCAACAGGGTAGAAACCTTGCTATCATTTCTTTTATTTTGAAGTGAGCTTTTCTATAAACACACGAAACCATGCATTTAACAGTAAAACTGGGGAGTGAAAGAAAGCCCCGCGCGTTCGCCACTTTTCGCCTCCGCTAGAGCGTGACCGTCACGCCCACTGCCACTTACAGGGGGAACGCGCCGGGGCATCATGGGAGTCGGCGGCGGCAGGGATTGTGGGAAATGTAGTTTGGAGACTCCGCCCTCCTCGCCATTCCTGTAATGGCTGCTTCCTGGAAGGTAATGTACGAACTCGTCTCCGACGGATACTTAGTTGCACCAGTGTATTTGTAAAACAGGAGCAAATTTGGGCCTTGCCGTTCCAAAGTAGGAATTCTTTTTCAAATCTTATTATCAAGTCCTGAAATGAACTTATCTGTCTGTTCTGTTTCTTTTTACCTTTTCTTGTGTGGGTGAACTGACCAACTTTTAAGTCTAGTTCCTTGTTGGACAGACTGTTTTCTCTCCTCATTACCTGTCCCTCTACTGTCCATATGGCCTCCACGCTCTGCACTGACTCTAGCTGCCTCTTTAAAATAATAATAGTAATAATAATTAATTTTTAAATCCTTCTCTCCGCCCCCTCCCCACCCCCCATGCTAATAATAGGTCGTGTCACGTGGAACCTCTTAATCTCAGCATCCGGAGCTCCAGGAAGGGAAAATTTCAAGTCAGATAGAATTCTATATATACCATTTCTTTGGTAAGTCTTATTAATTCCCCACAACTTCGCAAAGTTATATGTTGTGTGACTTTTGCCAAATTTGTCTGCATTTCCTGGATGGGAGAGACCCTGAGAAAATGTATAATTTTTACCCACTGGGATATTTTAAGTTTCCAAGTTAGTGGCTCGTGCATTTTTTCTTTTTTTCTTAATTATGAATTCCTGTTCAATTTTTGTTTGGTTGATGCACAAGGTGTTGGCATTATCGTGGAAAATTCCTGGAATTAGATTGTTATCATGAGATAGGGAGATGAGCCTCAAATTACTGTCTTTAACGTCCCTCTGTTTTTCCACCTATAAGATGAGGAGATGGATTGGAAATGATTCATAAAGTGTCCAAAAGATTGGCTGGCCTGTTATTTGTCATGTGTTCATTTTGTCATTTGAAAAGGGAGGAATTTTTAATGGTTCCTTTTTGTTTCCATGTTTAATTTCTAGGAACCTTCAGCCTCCAGATTCCAACATCATGACCTCAGTTTCAACACAGTTGTCGTTAGTCCTCATGTCACTGCTTTTGGTGCTGCCTGTTGTGGAAGCAGTAGAAGCCGGTGATGCAATCGCCCTTTTGTTAGGTGTGGTTCTCAGCATTACAGGCATTTGTGCCTGCTTGGGGGTATATGCACGAAAAAGAAATGGACAAATGTGACTTTGAAAGGCCTACTGAGTCAAACCTCACCTTGAAAACCTTTGTGCTATAGAGGCTAAACCTGAGCTCTGGTGTGTGAAAGGTTCCAAGAATCAGTAAATAAGGGAGTTTCACATTTTTCATTGTTTCCATGAAATGGGAACAAACATACATTTATAAATGGAAAAAAAAATGTTTTCTTTCCAACAAATAATGCACAGAAAAATGCAGCCTATAATTTGCTAGTTAGAAAGGAGGTCAAAGAAGTAAAATGGCTGAAATTTACATAAGTAATATTTCATAATCTTAGAATTCTCTCAAAGCATGTGAAATAGGAAGAAGGAAGTTCTTGCCCAGAATCTTAGGAAATCACCACTGTT
>NW_012108552.1:267853-268498 GCF_000951045.1 Mandrillus leucophaeus | reverse complement strand
TCAGTGACAAATGAGAACTGGGCAGCATTAAGGTCAGAGAAGCCCCTGATAGAAAATCTAGAAATATAGAAGGAAAATGAAATGGCCTAAACTGAGAAATGGGAACAAACATACATTTATAAATGGAAAAAAAAATGTTTTCTTTCCAACAAATAATGCACAGAAAAATGCAGCCTATAATTTGCTAGTTAGAAAGGAGGTCAAAGAAGTAAAATGGCTGAAATTTACATAAGTAATATTTCATAATCTTAGAATTCTCTCAAAGCATGTGAAATAGGAAGAAGGAAGTTCTTGCCCAGAATCTTAGGAAATCACCACTGTTTGGTTATAATCACTGCCTCCTGAATCGTTGAGGAGACTTTTCTCCTTTTTTTAATTAGATTTTTTTGTTGTTGTCTCCCAAGTTAATATTATATTTAGATATCAGAGAGTCAGCCAAAAAGGAAAACTTTTATCTCTGGGGAAAAAAACATTTAGAAAAGTGTATTCAGTGTATCTAATACTGAAACGCAGAAAAAATCTAATGTTAAAAAAAAAAAAAAAAAAAAAATAAAAATTTTAATGGAAAAAATTTTATTTTTTGAAAAAAAACTTTATATTAACCGAGTAAATTGTCACTTTAGGACCTGAATCCTGAGAGATCTT
>NW_012108552.1:239459-267803 GCF_000951045.1 Mandrillus leucophaeus | reverse complement strand
TAAAAAAAAAAAAAAAAAAAACTATAGACATTGACATGGAAAAGATTTAATGTTTTGAAAAAAAACTTTATATTAACCGAGTAACATCCTCCTGATGAGAAGTACTATATTAAATATAAACCCATTATGTTGTAAGTTAATGTGTCGTGTCCATTTCTTATTTGGGGCTGTTTGTATCCATTGCGGATTTTTGTACGAGCTAAGTGGAGAAGGGGAGGATGCCTTGTGTTAACTGATTGCGGTAGCTTGAAGAGACATAATCAGTGACAAATGAGAACTGGGCAGCATTAAGGTCAGAGAAGCCCCTGATAGAAAATCTAGAAATATAGAAGGAAAATGAAATGGCCTAAACTGATTTGCACGCCAGCCAAATGAAATATCCTCTCTGGCCTAGCTACTTAAAGTGTCTTCAAGCCAGCAACATCACCTAGGACTTGTTAGAAATGCAGAATCTCAGGCCCCACCCAGACCAATTGGATCAGGAACAGCATTTGTTTCCAAAGCCCAAGTTAATTTGTATGGCACGTTAGGGATTTAAGAAGACTGCCAACTTGCTTGAACCCAAGAATCATTCCAAGCACATGATAAGACTTTTCGATTTCCTGGTCTTTCTCCTGGTTGTATAGCTGTGGGATGGGTCCTGGAACTCCATGGCTAACAAGGGTCCTCAGTGGTTCATTTGATTCTCAAGTTGTAGCCAGCATGAAATAGTATAAGGAAATCAAACTTTACAGTCACACTGGAGGTAAGTAGTGAAATTTTTTCCTAAAATGCATTTTCCAATCTCTAGCTCTCCAGATGACATTGGGAGCCTCAATTTTTATCCGAAAACAGGCACCAGCAACCTAAAATCCTGTTTATGGTGCAATTCTAGCGTGAGCTGACCTGGCTTGCATGAAAGTTTTGGTTAAAGGGTACAAGGAGTGAAGAAGGATCACAGAATAAAGACATGAAAACAGAATGCACTTGTTTTTGTCACAGCTGTTTTGATTTTTTGCTAGAGGAAGCACTAACATTCTTTATTCAAATTAATTGGCAGTTAAACATTACGTAATTAATAGAGCTTGATTGTACATGCATTTTTTTGTGTTTTAAAGAAGGAAAAAGGAATGATGCAAGTTACAGAACAGTTGTCATCTCTTATACACTAGCCCATTGGTGCTGACGTAGAAAGACTGCTACTCCTTCCTTGCACGTCAGCTTTTCCATTGGGATGGGAGAAATCAAACCTCAAGTGCATTTTAAATCCCAGTGCAGTAGTCATTTAGTCACCTCCAGGTACTATTTTTAAAATGTTCAAAATAAGACTACAGGCAAACATTCTTTAGTTAACGTGTATTTCCAAAAGTGCCTAGGAGGAATTAGAAAACTGCCATTTCCCTCTTTTCCCCTTAAAAGTAGAGAATTGTCTTGAGGTGGCATGCAGGAATTTTGATGGATATGATGGGGAACACCTCCTCTAAAAATAGCCTCATTTCTCATCTATTTAGGTTGGATTATATGGCTTTGCTTGAAAAGAACAGAACCCTTATGGTGGCTCTTAACCTTTTTAGGCCACCAGTTCCTTTGAGAATCTGATGAAGGCTATCATCTTTTTCTCTAGGAAAATTCCCATGCATGCTGACATTTTTAGATTCGTTTCAGAGCTGAAGCCCATCCAGGATCTTTCCGATTCTAAAATTCCTTGATTTTCTATGAGGGATAACACCTGCTGTGGAGCAGTTACAGCAAGAATGGGATTAGCAAATATTCTGATGCCCAGCACAATTTGTAGATATCTAGTAAATGCTCTGTGCATGTTAGCTCACTGAGTTGAGTTAAAAATAGTTGAAATCAAGTGAAGAATTTAAGGTCCTTGCCAATACTTATATTTCTATTCTCTGTAGTTTTAATGTAACCAGCCTATTTCCCTAATGCTAAAAATCAGTACATTTCCTGCATCATTTCTCTCTTAACTGCTTTCATAACTCTTCTTTGTCATTAGTTTTTAGAAGTTTGTGATGTGTCTTGGCATGGATATCTTTGGGTTTATCCTGTTTGGGGTTCACTCAGTATCTGAGACTTAGAGTTTTATGCTTTTTTCCCAAATTTAGGAAATTTTCAGCCATTATTTCTTTTTACAAAAATTTCGCTCCACCTTCATTCTCCTTTTCTTCTAGGACTCCAGGGACCCGATGTTAGATCTTTTTGTTGTAGTCTGATGCATACCTAAGGCTGTATTTATTTTTTCAGTCTTTTTTTTTCTCTTGTTCAGATTGGGTAATTTCTAGTATTGTATCCTTAAGTTCACTGTTTCTGCTGTTGTGTTTTTAGTTCAAAACTTTCCATTTTGTTCTTTGTATCTTGTGTTTCTTTGTGGAGACCCGCGTTTTCATTTGTCTCAAGCATATTTGTGATTGCTCACTGAAGCAGCTTTTCATGGCTGCTTAAATCCTTGATAATCCTAACATCTCTGTCACCTCAGTGTTTAGCATCTGTTGATTGTCTTCTCATTCAAGTTGAGATCTTCCCGGTTCTTAGTATGATGATGACATCTGGACATTTTGGGTATTATATTTAAAAGGCTGTGGCTCTTATTTAAATTTTGTATTTTAACAGTCATCTGACACCACTCAATCCTTCGTAGGAAGGGAGGATGCCTTCTTCCTGCCAGATGCAGGTGGAAGCCTCATGGCTGCTCCTCCTATGCCCTCCACTGACACTGGTGATACGTTGCCTTGTTACCACCAGGTGGGAGTGGAGTCTAGGCTACCCACATGGTCTTCATGGGTACCCAGGGTAGAAGAGGAAGGTTCTTACTATTAACTGGTGAGGATGAAAGTGCCAGCTCCCCACCCAGCCTTCTGTTATACAGCCTCAGTCGGGAGCCTGGAACATCTACAGCCTGGTGAAAGTGGAGGTCTTGGCACTCCACTTAGCCTTTGCTGATGATGGAAGTGAGGCTACAATTGTAAAAGTTTTCTGTTTCACTAAGCTACACCTTTCCTATACCTTTAAATACTGGAGAGAATGGTCTTGTTTGTTTTCCAACCCCCCACCCCCCCTTTTTTTTTTTTTCAGTCTAAGCTCGTTGGCCTTTCTGGGCTACCAACTTCTCCAGTTCTCAATCTGAAACAGGAAGAAAAAAAAAAAAAAAAACAGCAAACACACTACTTTGTTTTCCTTTGCTCTTGAGGTACCCTGCTGTTGTGCCTTCTTTCTACCTTTCAGAATCATGTTTGTTTTATACATAATGTCCAGGGTTTTTAGCTATATTTAGTGGGAGGAAAAGGAAAAAAGATGTCTACTCCATCTTCCTAGAAGTATAAGTCCTCTTGGTGCATATTTAAGGAGTGAATTTTCTGAGATGGAGAGATAAAACACCAGGAAAATTATTACCTCAAGGTATTTTACTCACAGACTTTTGTCCCCTCTTCTCCCACATCCACCTTCCCCTCTTCACCCATCCAACATACTGTTTATTCCTACCTTAACCCAATAGTCTCAGCTAGGGAGTGAGACTACACATCAAGAAATGCAGGGACGTAGATGAAGTTTGAGAAAATGGGCTGTATTCATATTTTGTCTCAGCATTGAGACTGCAAGTGGGAGCTTCTTGAAAAACTGATGTGATACCAATTGTGCCAACTAGCCAGGTCCAGGAAATCTCAGAAGCTACACCTCACATGCACCTGTGTCCTGCTGGGCTTTCTAGCTCTGTAGAAGCTTATCAAATGCCATTTCCAACCTTGGATATACGAATGGTAATGCAGCTATAATGCCTGCAGCATATAATGAATGGAGGAGAATATTCTGTATATGACCCATCTCCCATCCAGAGGCTCTCATAACAGTCTCTTCAGTGGTACTATAGTAGAGGCTAAGGGTCTAAGCTATGGAATTTTAACAGACCTCCAACAATTAAAATGTAATAATGGGCAAGTCCCTTAATTTCTTTTAAATTTCTGTCTCCCTGTGTGTTAGTTGGATGTAATAATAGTATTTCTCTACTTCACCTCCTAGGTAGATGAGAAATATCTAAGGTAGTGTATGTGGAAGGGTTGCCTTGCTGTATGCTATTATTTTTCGTAGTGTTTAGATATATTTCCTAAACAGAAGGGGGGAAAAGCTTTACAAGCGTCAATTTTGAATTTTTAAAGAGGATATATTAAAAGTTAATATGAACAAATCCTATATCAAACTTTAATTTTAATTTTGACATTTTCCCAAGTCCTAACAGGCCCTTGAAGATGATACTCAGTCTTTGTTTTTTCTTACTATAGTCCTTCCCAACACACACAATTCTAGCTTACAAATTGATAAAGCTCAAAGACATCCATGAAGAAAAGAAGATTTGACTACCCTAAAATTTTTTTAAATCTTCTTGTTTGTACCTCATGCTCTCGAAGGGGAAAAAAAGGAAAGAAAATAATTGATTCTTTTTTAATGATTCTTAATGTGTTAACCGTGGGTTTCTTCCTAAGTAGCATAACAGAAGCTTAGAGCAACTGCCCGAGTTGTTTAAGGAAATGCAAGGAATTTGGGTTTTCCTGTTCTGGAAAATAGCAGATTTGGTCCATATTCCACCAAGAAAAATACTGACAAATCTCATCTCTTTAGAAGTCATGAAATTATAAACTACATATAATGTGTTTAATGTTTGTTTCCTATGGTGGGGAATAGAGAGGATTTACTAATCCCAGACGTGATTTTCACTCATAGGTGAAAATAGGGCCAAATCAATAAATAAATTTGCACAATAGCGTGGTTTTTTTTTCTAATTTTCAGTAACTTAATTTTTCTAACTACTTCTATAACTGACTAATATACATCTAACATCTAAATGCAAAATGCAGAAGACCAGAAAAATATATGATCGCTGCAAAAAAAAGTAATGTTTAATTTCTCATTGATTTGTAAGTATCAGAGCTAAAGTACTTTTCTCACACATATTTCCAGTGGATCCATTTTATATGGGTGATTAAAATTTTGAAAATATTAGTTGGCACTTCATAATATGAAATGAAATTATGAAATTTTATATACAAGAGGGTTATTTTTAAAGGGCTAATCATGTAGCACTTTGTTAAACATAGGGATAAATACTGTATTTCTCAATATTAATCAAGATAATTATGCTCTGGATAAATGTGCATAAATCACTTAACAAAAGAATTTAGAAGCAGGCATGATCACCAAGAACAGAAACTATACCATTTTCTATTTCAGACGATTTATCACAACAACCCTTTCATTCTGCCACAAAAATTACCAGGGCATTTCAATACCAACATCAAACAGTTTTATGGCCCCTGAGATGACATGTGCTAACTTTAACTTGTTTACTCAACAGTTTCTGAGACATAACCAGTACTCGTTAGAAAGAAAAATATTTATCAACTGTCAGGCAAATGATCTTGAGCCAATAATTTAACCTCCACAACTTTTTCATCTGTACAATTTTTTGTCAGTAATTTCTAAGAGGTTTCCTATTGATAGAATTTTGTGACTTCATAAGAAGAGTTTTTCCTAATTTCAAAAACAATAAGGTATAATGTGTTAAAAAATATTGTAATCCATTTTCAGTTGCCCTTTCTTCGAACTCCTCGGTGACAGTAGTCTAGTGATTTGGTACATTTTTGGATATCAATTCAGTGAAGCAAGGAGGGGCAGCTCATTTTCTGTACTGAACAAGTGTGATTAGGGATTGTCTCAAAAAGGAAGAATGAAAACAAACCATAGCCCTGCCACTCTCACTCATAGCAAACAGCCCACCTGCTAATTGATGTTGACGCAGCTCTATTCAGGAATAAACAACCTTTTGGTTTCATAGGCTTGGTCTTTTCTGGCAGCATCAGTGAGACTCAGGTCATAGATACCATCTTCCCAGTGACCAAGATAGACACTTGAGAGAAAGGGTGGCACACATCACACTCCCCCTCTAATGTACCTCTTAAGTCCTGTGGAATCCACCTCCAAATTATCGCTAGGATTCACCCACTTCTGTCCATCCCTGTGGCTCCTACTCATGTAGACCATCATGAGGACGTGGATGACATCCACAGCACCCCCCAGCTGGTCTTCCAGTCTCGTGTATTACTCTGTTCTCGCCCTGCTATAAAGAAATGCCTGAGACTGGATAGTTCATGAAGAAAAGAGGTTTAATTGACAGCTCTGTAGGCTGTACCAGAAGCATGGCTAGGGGGCCTCAGTAAACTTACAATCGAGGCAGAAGATGAAGGGGAAGCAAGCACGTCTTACCATGGTGGAGCAGGAGAGAGGAAAAGAGTAAATGGGGAAGTGCTACACACTTTTAAACAACCAGAGCTCATGAGAACTCACTATTGTGAGAACAGCAAGAGGGAAATCCACCTCTATGATCCAATCACCTCCCACCAAGTCCTCCCCCCAGTTGGGGATTACAATTCAACGTTAGATTTGACTGGGAGCACAGAACCAAACTATATCACCTCCCATCTTACCCCTCTGCAACGTTTTCTAAACACAACTGCAATGAACTTCATAAAACAAATCTGATCCCATCTCAAACTCTTTAAGGGATTTCCTGTTTCTATGACTTTTTTAACCTTAAGAAAGCACTGTTTGATCTGCCCATATTCCCTCCCTTTATTTCTCCAGTCTCATCTATGTCTGTGATCACTGCCCTACCTTACATTAAACATTTTTCACTTTCTAGAAAGCACCAGGTGAGTTCTCTCTCTTCATCTCTTCCTTTTACCTTCTATTTATTCCTTCTCCTTCCTCCTCTCACTGTCTGTTATTCTCCTCACTTCTCCCCACCTCTGTGTCTGCATGGTTCTTTCTCTGCCTGGAGTAGTTTTTCCAGTTCACCTAGCTTATTCCTACCTCTTTAGGTTTGAACAACACTTTTTTAGGACAACTTCCCTGACCCTGCCTTAGTCACATGCCCCACTGTATGCTCATATAGCATTCTTCACCTCTCTTAACAGGTACATATCATGCTGTATTGGAATTCCTGTTACTTATCTTTAAACACCCTCACCCTATCTGAGGATTCTAAGCTCTGTGAGTGCACACACTGAGTCTCTAATTCACTGTATTTCAGCTTCCAGCATAATTCCTGGCATATAGAATTTGCTCACCCAATTCTTTTAGAATAATTTGTGATATAAAGTTAATGTAGCCCAGGATCCACAGTGGATCATGACATCCTCCCAGTAAGCCTGGCTGTGCCCACACTGTCATCAGTAAAGCTCTCCCAATCTTTAAGATGTTGCATGGGACAGGCCTAAGATTCTTTGTGATATGTATCATTTTCTTGGACAATAAATTATATTTATAAAATATGATTTTAATAAATATTAAGATATAGTCTAGTTGAGTTAAATGATTATATATACTATTTACAAAAGCTTGCATTGTATGGACATATTTAATGCTCTGTATAACATTTAGTTCAGAAATGATACATCATTCTGAATGATTAACCATAGGATGATCTTCTCCTTTGCCCTCTCTCGTTCTCTTACTCATACTACACTCCAGCAACAACATACTGCCTGCATTGGCAAAATCAAATGTCTTGCCGTACTTTCATGCTCATGGAACATTTACAAATGTTGCTTTCTTCATGAAACCTTTTCAAAAAGGAGTTAATGATATCCATCCACCAGAGTTTACAGTGCATTGTTTTTACCTGTTTTACTGTATTTCATTCAACCCTTTTTCACCGCTAGCTGTACTGTCCCCTCCCTTCCCATTCACCCCCATGTCTGTTGCCTATATCTTAAATGTATTAAAATCACATTGTGTCTTTTTATCATTGCAAGTACAAACACAGTCAACTAAAAGAGGTTTCAATAAATATTTATTTTTGCATTAAATTTAGTTCCTAAAACATCCCGAAGAACAGATTAATAGAGTGGCATTGAATAAACAAGTCTATATGCTGACAGAGATACAATATTAAAGCTAACATTACTGCTTTTTAATAATACTGCAGGTTTGGAGCTTCCATTTTACGTACAGTGTTACCTCTGTCTTTCTGAAAGCTGTTGGCAACTCAGATTTACTCTGTTATCCATTGAAAAACATCCATTATGAAGTAATCACAAGACAGTTTTCAACATATTGTAGTCTTAGAGAATGCTATCACAGGTGATCTCAAAGCCCACATTTCATTCAGGTGAAGGCTGTATCAGAAAAAAAAGGGAAAAAAAGGAAAGAAAAGATAGCTGGAGCCCAAACTACTTCTTCATTTTCAAAGATGACTCTCTCAAATAAAGAGCCTCAAACAGAATTCCACTTCTCACCCTCAGTCATGGCGAATGGACTATGGCCAAACCATGATTCCACTCTGCTGTTGTGTTGGGGCTTTCACCCAGGCCCTATGACTTTCTGAAATCAGTTCAGTGTCCAGGTTTGATGGCAGGTACGAGAAACATTGAAAGTCACTTTTTAGAAATCAACTGGTTCATTCAAATGTTTAGGCCTCTTAAAAGATAGTCCTCTTAGAGAAAAGTGAACTTTATTGATGTTGCCATTATTTAAAGCATATTTGGAATTCATATTTGGGCTATGGCATGCCCTTTCAAATACTTCCAATAAAAAGAAGTCTTCATGTTTGAGCACTTGGCTTTTGGAATGAGCCAGAAGTAATTCAGAGCTAAGCCCTGTATGTGAATGAGGTGAGTGAGAAATAGAGCAACACTTGTGAGCTAATTATCCAATTGAAAGAGAGCTCTGAGCTTCATTTATACCTAGATACTAAGGACTGGGGAGATTAAATTACTTGAAGAGGTAAAATTACATCGTTTGATAAAATAAATGATGACTTCAAAATAATAAAAACAAATTTTTTCTGTAACTTATAAACCAAATTAAATGGTTATTACACTATCTAATGTATTGCTTTTTAACTAAAAATTTATCACATTAGATAATAATTAGTATATATGGTAATGATATATAGATGACATTAGATAATGATATGGTATATATGGTAATGATATATAGATGATATTAGATAATATCAGAATGACCCATACCTTACCTGTCCTCAGCAAAACTGTTTTCACTCTTCCAAGCCACTTTCCACATGCATAAATTTAATGAAACTGGATTGTAACATGCATACCATTTTGTCTTCTAGTTTTGTTTGTCTGTTTAACATGGAAGTGTTTCACGGATATTTTAACAATCAAGTAATATTCTACCCCTTATATTTACCATTACTTATTCTAAAACAATTCCTTTAATAATGCTGGACACGCCAATGGTATTTAACATCTTGTCATTATTGATAATACTATACTATAATAAGCAAAATAGATAACTTTTACCAAGTACCAAAAATATATTCATATCCTTTGAACCTGTGGTTTCAGCCTAGAAATTGACTTTTATATATTAATTCTTACATTATAATTATTCAGTTGCAAATATATACATAAAAGTACATCTAATGTGTCTATTGTCCTGATCTTCTAAAGAAGCAAGTTTTCCAACATGGCGGATAACTGAGGTGACTATATACTACTGTACCAGAAATGCTAGAGGTCTGGGTTTATAAAAGACACTCTGAATTCTAGGTGTGGAAAGAAAAGTTTCTATCCAGGGAGAGAGAGTAACAAACCTCCTGTTCGAGAAAAAGTTCAGAGTCACTGTGCACTTTTATAATAAGCAGTTCATAAGAGAGATCAAAAAAAGATTCAGCATATTAAGTGAAAGAAGTATTATATGGTCTTGAATATTCATTTTCAAGATTATTCTTATTGTTTTCATACTTAAAACATTATTTGTCCAGTGATCTCTACATTTTTTGTTAGTGGTCCATACTAATGATAGCTATCAAGAAATATTATTAATTAAACATTATTACAATAATAAGCACCAAACCACACAAAGAAGTGTTTCTTTCCTCAGTGGTGTTGTAAAGTGACAGAAGTTTATGGCTATGAAAGTCTGTGATATAATTAAAAGAGCACTAAACAAGGAGTCAAAACCACAAGAATCCTAGTTCTGGCTATGCTGCAAACAGGCTGTAGGGCACCAGGAGAATCACTCACAGGTTATTTGGGGACTCATTTTCTTAAAGAAAAATATAAATAAGTAGAAATGGTCTACCCGAAACACCTTTGCTGCTCAGCACTTAAAACTAGAATTCCCCTTTGAAGGAAGATGAGCAAGATGAAGGAAGGCTCAGGCAAACAGAACACCCAGAAGTGGGGCCAGCCTTGAAAAGCTACAGTAACAGTTTCCTGATAGATGATATGACTTAAGGAAAGCCATCAGGAAACACCCTAAACACAAATGCCTAAGTTCTATACACTCTCCAGTACTTTTGTGATACCTGCAATTCCATGATTAATGGTGCCTCTTCTGGGTCTTGCAGGCCTAGAGGTCTTCTGGCTCTTGATATTGAATGATTGAATATTGAATGATATTGAATGCGACTTTGGGGTCGGTCTACACATTAAACTAAAAATAAAAACCTCCAAATGGAACTCCAAAGTGGGATGAAACACCTGATACTGGGTTTAGAGAGAGGAATGAAGGATAAAATTACCAGAAGTGGGGAGAAGGGACTTGGATAGTCAATGCACCAAAAATACATAGAAAATTATACCATGTGAGAAAAGTTGGTCCTACCTAAAAGAAGGTTAAAGTTTTGCTTTATAGCCCATTAAATTAATCATGCCAGCCTAATAGCAATATTCTTAAAAATGGAAAACTTGTCTTTCTCGTGTTGTGTTATTCTTGAACACCCAAGATAAAGCATTTAATACAATACACATTCAATAAACATTTGTAGTCTGACTTAAGAACTCCGTCCACAGAAAAAGCCCAAATGGTTTGGATGACAAAACAAAAGATGTCATAGGAAAAAATATAATATACTTTGGCAGCCTGACAAAAATTAAGTAGAAATAAAGTAAAATTCATATTAGAAGCATTACCATAAAAATGTAAAATGAAAGCAAGGAAAAGGAAAGAGCACTCATGCTTTTGTACAAAGATGGACATCTCCAGTTTGTTTATATTTTTGTTTTTTCCGTATAATGCTGGCATAAAGTGGTTGCTATAGCAGTTTTTTTATTTGTATAAATTTAAGGGGTACAAGTGCAGTTTTGTTAAATGGGTACCTTGTATAGTGGTGAACCCCAGGCTTCTAGTGTTACCAATACCTGAACAGTGTAAATTCTACCCAATAGATAACTTCTCATCCCTCAACTCCCTCTCATCCTACCAACTTTTGGAGTCACCAGTGGCTTTGATTCCACTCTGTATGTTCATGTGTAGCTCCCAGTTATAAGTGAGAACATGAGGTCTTTGACTTTCTGTTTCTGAGTCATTTCACTTAAGATAATGGCCTCTAGTTCCACCCATGCTGTTGCAAAAGACATTTCTTTCTTTTCTATGGCTGAGTAGAATTCCATTATATATATATACACACACACACACACACACACACACACCCTATTCCAACATGGAGGATAACATGTATTTATATACATATATATATATTACATGCATGCACACACACCACATTTTCTTTATCCAATCATCTTTTAATGGACATTAAGGTTGATTCCATGACTTGCTATTGTGGATGGTACTGCCATCAATATATGAAGGCAGATGTCTTTTTGATATAATTTATTTTCCTTTGTGTAGATACCCAGTAGTGGGATTGCTGGATTGAATGGTAGTTCTATTTTTAGTTATTTGAGAAATCTCCATACTGTTTTCCTTGGAGGTTGTACAAGGAACTCAACTCAACAGCAACAACAACAACAACAAAAAACAATCTCATTAAAAAGTGGGCAAAGGACATGACTAGACATTTTCCAAAAGAACATACAAATGGCCAACAAGCATAGGAAAAGACTCCCGGCATCACTAATCATCAGAGAAATGCAAATTAAAACCACAATGCGATACACAATGAGATACCATTTTACACCAGTCAGGATGGCTATTATTAAAAAATCAAAAATAATAAATGTTGGTGATTATGAGGAGAAAAAGAAATGATTTTTTTTTTTTTTTGGAGACAGGAGTCTCACCTTGTCGCCCAGGCTGGAGTGCAGTGGCACCATCTCGGCTCACTGCAACCTCCGCCTCCTGGGTTCAAGCAATTCTTCTGCCTCAGCCTCCTGAGTAGCTGGGATTACAGGTGTACACCACCACCACGCCCAGCTTTTTTTTTTTTTTTTTTAATCTTCATTAGAGACAGGGTTTCACTATTTTGGCCAGGCTGGTCTTGAACTCCTGACCTCGTGATCTGCCCACCTCGGCCTCCCAAAATGCTGGGATTACAGGTGTGAACCACCGCTTTTCACACTGTTGTTGGTAATGTAAATTAGTACAATCTCTATAGGTTTTTTGTTTTGTTTTGTTTTGTTTTTGTAAATGACAGTACTCCCACTCCAAAGAAAAGATCCCCCTTCCTCTTTGGGCTTCAGTATACTCAAACGACATGACTTAAAAATTAAAGGAAGGACGGGGAGAGGGAGGAAGAGAGGAAATTATTCTATTGAAGGAATGTGGTCATTTTAAAGATCTTTTACTACAATAAAAATTATATAGATAAAATGTATTTTCGCTTATGCTTTTGTGGCTAAAGCAAGAAAAAAATACATTTTTGCAGTTGAAATTCATGCTGCCTCAATTGAAGTTTTCCAGCTGTACCTAATCCTTCTTTATTTATCTGGCACATCCTCTCTGAGACTAAAACTTTCCCCCTGACTCTTTACTGTCTGAACTCCCATCCCCCGGAAATCAATTCATTTGAATAAGTATTTGTTGAGCAAGATATGGTTTCACTGAAATTAACTCACCAGCAAAGGGGCTCTTGGGAAGGAAAATAGAGAGTTGGACTGGAGAGGGAAAAAAGTGCAAGGGTAAAGAAAACTTCGTATTCCTGTCCACTTGAAAAGACAGAAGGGCTGCCTGCACTTTCCTGCTCTCCATCTCTACACTTGGTTCAACACTCCTGTTGTCCTACCCTTCCCAGCAGGCTATTGCCTCCCCTGTCTTTGAACCATGTTTGTGTCCTACAGAATTCATATGTTGAAATTCTAACTCTTAATGTGATTTTATTAGCAGGTGGAGACTTTGAGAGGTGATTAGGGAGTACCTAACCCTCATGAATGGGATTAGTGCCCTTATAAAAAGAGGAAACAAGGGATCTCTCTCTCCCGATCTCTCTCTCTCTCTCCTCTCTACCATGTGAGTACACAATGAGAAGACCACCTCTACAACCAGGAAGAGGGCCCTCACCACACGCTGAATCTGCCAGCATCTTGGTCTTGGACTTCCCAGGCTACAGAACTGTGAGAAATAAATTTCTGTTGTTTAGCCACCCCATCTGTGGTATTATGTTATAGAAGCCCATCTAGCTCCCTCTGACTCTATCACTCCAAAACACACACACGCTCACACACACACACTTTTCTGATTTAGTAGTAATAATGGTGTCAAACATTTACTGAACATTTAATGTGCAAGTATCGTGCTAAATGTTTTACAAACCTGATTGTCCCCTTCAATCTTCACCATAAACCAGTAAGATAAGTACTACTGTAACTGAAATGCAGGTTCAGTCCCTTGCCACTTGTGGAGTCCAATTAACAAGAGCAAGGTCTATTATTTAAAAAGTGACTTTTTATTCCAAAGCTAGTTTAGGGGAAGAGGTAGGTACAGGCTTCCTGCCTTAATGTACTGCTTTGCTTTTGGAGCAGGAAGTGAGTGCTTTTAAAAGGGGCTGTGGCATGAATGGCACGCAGGAGAGGAAGCAAGCAGAAGGGGGTCCACTTAACTCTCTTCGGTGCTTTATCTACCAGGCAGTGAGTTGGCATCTTCGTGGGCAGAACTAGGTTGTAAAAGTGTTTAAAACTCTCCAGGTGGGAGAGAGTTTTGTAGTGGGCATACTTTGGGTTGTAAATTAACTGTTAACTCTTGTGGCAACCGTGTGGTAGGTAAGAGTTCTGCTCTGGAGCTTCTAAGCATATAGATGCAGTTGCCCTGTAAGGAGTGTCTGGTGAAGGGGAGGTAAAATGTTATAATTGCATTTCTAAAGAGCTAAGTAGGCAGTGGGGGGCAGGAGAAAATGGGGAAAGGAGAAAATAAGAGAAAAATAATTTTTAAAAAACTCATTCTGGTTTTTCTTAGAAAAATAGGGGTACTCAGTTACACTACTTTAGCTCAATATTACCAACAGAAAACTCAGGCACAAAAGGGATATGATCTCCCCAACATCACACAGCTAGCAAGTAGTAGAGACAAAGTTTGAAACAAGGCTGTCTCCAGAGCTTGTGGATTTTTCTCCTTCCCATGTGCAAAAGCTTGGGGAGAGGGAAGTGTTTGGGTGAGGGAGAAAGGACAAGATGGAGGAAGGTGAACAAGAAGGCACAATCCATGTTGCTTCCGAGTTCTTCCTCACCAACTTTCCTGCGTGCGGGAAAATGCAGCCCACGCCCGGGAAGATGCAGATCAACCGAGCATGCACCAGGTGACATCAATCTGAAGAGATCGAAACTTACCCGGCCACGCCTATGGAGACACCCCTATCACGCCCTTATCCCGCCCACTGCCCTCCCCCTTCCAGTACCAATGCATAAAAGCCGGAGCGGGTGTGACTTCTTCGGCCCCTCCTACTTGTGGACCGGAGACCCTCACCTGAGAGCTCCGGCGCGACCTCCCTGGCCCCATACCTGAGGACCGGAGAACCTCACCCGAGAGTGTGTGCATATTTGCAATAAAAGACTGCCGCTTTCTTATGTACTTTGGCCTCATGTTTATTATTTAGCTCTCCTAAATTAAGTATTAAATTAAGACAGTTATTAAATTAAATTAAGACAGGAAGAAAATCTTTGCCTGATCCTACCATCCAATTAAGCCATTTTCCAATTTTCTTTCCTTTGGCCAGTCTACACCAACTGTTTATACATTGACTACTTGTTCTTTCTTCTCCTTCCTTTTAATTCATTCATCTTGCTATTCATTCATTTAGCTGCGTTAATATATGAGCTGCTGGATATACAAGGATAGAAAAGTCACAGTACATATTTTCAAGGTACTTATAACATAGAGGGAAGAGAAAGACCCTTACAAATACTACAAGGTATGATACATTGCATGCCATAAAAGATATATATAAACACACTTATGGAAGTACTGAGAAGCAAACAGTCAACTAAATAAAGATGAATCACTGCCTGACTTTCTCTGTTACAAGGAGCACACGTGATAGGACCATTGAAAAGGCCTTTCCCTAATTCATTTATGTTGCGGCCTCCTCAAGAACTTGACTCTGTTGATTATGTTCTTAGAACTACCTGCTCCTTTTGTCTTCTGTAGTATTGCATTGTCTTACCCATTTGTTTATATAATAAGTATTTACTGAGCACCTATTCAATGTCAGACACTATTCTAGGCACTGGGAGTGCATAAACCACCTTTCTGTCTTTCTCTCTCTTTTTTTTTTTTTTAACAAAGTCTTGCTCTGTAGCCCAGGCCAGAGTGCAATGGTGTGATCTTGGCTCACTGCAACCTCTGCCTCCTGGGCTTAAGGGATCCTCCCACCTCAGCCTCCTGAGTAGCTGGGACTACAGGTGTGCACCATCATAGCCGGTCAAAAACATTTATACACGTACACACACATACACACACACACATATCAGTTGGTAATAGAAATACAAAGAAAAATAAAGCACAATAAGAAAAATAGAAAGGAATGGGTAGGGAGGGACGCTGTTTCACAGCGCGTAGGCAGGGAGGGTATCTCTGAGAAGGCGATACATGAGGAGAGAGCTGAAGGAAGTGAAGGATTGAGCCATGTGGCTGGCTGAAGGAAGTTTCCACACACAGAGAGAACAGCAGGTCCTGAGATGAAAGCATGCTTAGTGTGTTCAAAGAACAGCAAAAAGTGAGGAAGATACTAAGTGTGAATTAGACCAGAGTGTTACCAGATCATGTAGGTCATGGCAGAGACTGAGGGTTTCTGGCAATACACTCTAATTTAATGTTCTAAGCAAATCACTTTTGCTCTTAGGAGAATAAACTTCACGTTGGAGAGGGTACCAGAGAGAGACCAACTTGGAGGTTGTTGCAATGGCTTTAGGAAAAGAAGATGGTCATTTTGTCAAGGGAGCCAACAGGGAGAGGCTGAGGATTATTTTCCTCCTACCTCTCTGCTGCTCCTGTGCCATCTTCTTAACTCATTTATCTTGCTCTTCTGATGTCTTAGCATTCATTCACTTTTTGAGTCTTGGACCTTTGCTTTCTCTTCTCCCCATACTGTCTCTCTTAGAAAATTTGTCTGTCCCCAAGCTACCTCTCTCAGAGTATGGCCCAAGGGCTTCTCCTATGAGCAGACAATTTCCATTTGACTGGCCCTGACTCTCTGTGTTCTAGTTTTAAAACAAACTAGTGCTAATAAATGATGTCATGTGATTGCATGGCTGTCATCTCATATTCATTTGCTAAAATTAAACTCCTCTTCCTGTCAAACTGAATGCCTTGTCTGATCGTATGTGTGTCTGCGTATGCATGTGTATGTGTGTGTGTGTGTGTCCATCAATCTCCTAGCTAGTCAAGCTTGAACTTGTTCTACGCCCATCCTCAGCTATAATTCTGACCTACTTTGGTTCTTTCTCATTGCGTTTTTTCCACTGACTCTTCTATCACCATAGTACTCATGCTTGGACAATTTTTCATAAGCTCACATACTTTAGAATTGTAAAGTCTCTGGCTATCATCAGTCTGGCAAGGAGAAAAAAATGAAGGAAGAGGGGTGGACTAAATCTAAATCAGTGGTTTCCTCTGTGTTAATCAGACACCCAGGTTCCACAGAGCTGCCTGGATAGCTGCCAGAATCAAGCAGTAAGAGACTTTCAGGCTGTGGCTCCAGTCCCCAGCTCCAACCCTGCTTCACTCACAGCAGCTCTTTCATTATCTGCTTTATATGTAAGTTCCAAGTATGATCACATCTGAAAATTTGTATCACTACCCTAAGAAAAAAGTTCAAAAACCACTGTTAGGTGACTTTTTAAGGTCCTCGTTAGCTCTAAATTTTAAATCCTATGGACTCTAGTAATATAATTATAATAACAGTATTAGAGAAAAGAAATGTCTAGTTTAGACTTCTACTTATTACATGCATTTTTAGATCAGTTGCGGCTCTGACAACTTGAAAAGTTTGAATGAGCTTAGAGTAAAATACAGAAACCATTTTGGGATTCCAGCAGTCAACAGTACAGTGTAATAAACCTATAAAAGCCCAGGATATTTGTAATGAAGTTGGGGAACACTTCTAAGGCAACACATTTTCTGAAGTCCGTAAGATCTCAACCTTCTTGCCAAACTGAATCACATTCTCATAAAATGCTTTCCACAGTCCATCTGAATTTAAACAGAGGGAAGATACGAGGAGTGGGAATTTCCAGGTTCCTATGTCTCATAGATATTTGAACTTTTTTGGCTTTTTCTTTGTTTCATACAACTTTGCAAAAGTAGATAAATAAATACCATTTAACATGCCTAAACAGCTGGTCTGGCCTTCATGGTTTGGGAGATGGAATGCAGTTCAACGGGTTCTGGTTAGTTAGGTTTCTATGTGACCAGTTGCTGAGAGAAACCTTACAAGCAGAGTGCCTCAAAGCCTAACCTCACTGACATAGTAGGGCAGCTGAGACTTCACCAGGGCTCAAGTCTGGGAAAGTGATTTTTCTCTTCACCTCTGGTCATCAACCTGACTTTTCTGCACCTGATTAACTCTGGGACTACAGGAATTCATCTAGGCGTTATTATCCTTATCTATATACAAAGATTTTATGCCTGATGACTTAAAGCTGTTTGGAGCATTGGAAATGTATCTAATTTGAATTAAGATGTTCTACAAGTGTTGTATAATACACACTGACTTTTGAAGACTTAGTGAGAAAAGAATATATGAAATATCTCTTTAATAATTTTGTATTAATTATATCTTGGCATAGTATTTGGATATATTGGTTTAAATAAAATATATTATTGAAATTAGTTTTCCCTGTTTCATTTTACTTTTTTATTTCCGCTGCTTGAAAATTTTAAATTACATACATGGCTCACATTAAATATCCGTGGACAGTGCTGATCTACACCCTAAAGGACTGTGGCATACTGAAAGCACATAATATTTAGTGTGAGAAAAACCTAAATCAAGTTTCTGGTTTTATTATTTCTTTAAGTAGGTCACGTAGCACAAACGCTAACTTTTCCATTGACCTTAGCAAGTTATTATGTCTCTGTGTGCCTCACATAAAATGAATTTTCTCATCAGTAAAATGGAATCATAAAACATACCTTATAAGGTTTTGTGAAAATGAAATAATAAATGTGAAGAACAAAACCTGTCATATTAATAGTACCATATAACTATTAATTATTCATATCTCTCAACTTGCTTTTCCTTATATTGAAAGGAGAATGATACTTTAAAGGATAAGGTTATAATCCAATGAAATAATATATTTAAAATTAATTTATAAATCAATACAACTAGGCACATATGAGTAATGGTTCAGCTCTAAAAGTCAACAAATCTAGGCAATGCTTGATGGTCATTAACAAGTTCAAGTCCTGCCAAAGTAAATATAAGTTCAGCTTTCACCCCTTTTCACTCCAGTGTATCAGTAGGTTGGTCTACTATGCATACTTTTTTATTCTATTACAGACTGTGTTCAAAGTGAAGTTTTAGTAAAAAGTCAAAAAAACTCAGGATTGATGTTAACCTTGCCCAATACTTATGTATATACACATATGCTGGGCATTTAACTTGCTTTCTCAATAATTTTGATACTGAATAGTTACTAGGTTGACTTGAGGCTTTCTATAACATATTGTCCTTTAGACGTATGTGGACATACTGTGAGAAACAAAGATTTCAATCGTCATATATGGTACAGCTCCTGAAGGGAAGGAAGAGATTATTTTTTAATTTATTTTCAAAGATGCATAAGTGCTTGAACATTTATTAAGAGAAATAGATGCAAAAGAGTCATTTAATTTTTAATTGTGATAATTTTTTTAATGAGACAAGGTATCACTCTGCAGCCTAGGCTGGAATACAGTGGCACAATCATAGCTCACTGCAACCTTGAACTCCTGGGTTCAAGGGATCCTCCCACCTCAGCCTGTGGAGTAAAGTTAGGATTACAGCCGTGTGACACTGTGCCCAGCTAATTTTTTTATTTTTTATTATTTTATATTAATTTAGTAGAAATGAGATCTTACTATGTTTTCCAGGCTGGTCTTGAGCTACCAGCCTCAAGCTACACTCCTACCTTGTGCTGGAATTACAGGAATGAGCCACCGCTCCCGGCCCTCTGATAATTTTTTTAAATGGAAACATGCATTCATTTATTCCACTAATAATTGCTGAATGCCTACCTTGTGACAGGCACTACTATAGGAACAGGGACAGAAAGACAGTCAACCCAGACTGAGATCTTGTCTTCCTGGAGCTATGCAGTATCAAACTTACAGACAGAGCAAGTTAAATATCAAGCATATGTATATATACATATACAACTTCAAGGGTGATGTTGGCATGCATCAATCCAACTTCCTTGACTTTTTACTAAAACACTATTTTGAACATAGTTTGTGAGTAGGATAAAAAATTCAGTCCATCTCTTCACCAAATGTCAAGTTATGTATGTTCTTCTGTAGTAGTAAGACTCATCATGAAACTCCAGCAAGAATCTCACCTATTTGATGCCAGATGGCACAAAAAGCAAACCATTTATAGAGTGGAGAACAAGTAGACTATACACAAAAGTACTGCTGCTGCATGATTCCTAGTCTTTCAACCAAGTTCCAAGGATTTATGTGCTTTAACTCCCATTAGAATTTACAGAAATCAACAGTGCATGAACGGAATAAACAATCCTTAACTGGAAAAGGAAGTCTTGAAGATCCCCAAGATAAAAGCCTGTCTTTCATATGTTTTTAATAATAATTTTTTTAAAAATTGACAAATAATCATCATCTATATTTATGGGGTATAATGGGATGTTTTGACCTATGTATACATTATAGAAAGAATCTATCAAGCTAATTAACATATTAGTCACCTCATCAATTTATCTTTTGTTGTGATGAGAACATAAAAAATCTATTTTAGCAATTTTGAAATACACAATACATTATTATTAACTGTGGTCACCTGTAGTGCAATAGGTCAGTAAAACATTTTCCTCCAGTCTAACTGAAGCTTTTTACCCTTTGATTAACATATTCCCTTTCTCCATCCTTCTCCCTGCCGTCCATTGCCTCTGGTAACCACTGTTCTACTCTCTGTTTCTGCGAGATTGACTTTTTTAGACTCCACAAATAGATGGATCACAGTATTTGTTTTTCTGTGCCTACTTAATTTCACTTAGCATAATATCCTCCAATTCTGTCTATGTTGTCACAAAAGACAGAATTTCTTTATTTTTTAAGATTGCGTATTACTATATGGTGTGTGTGTGTGTCTATATATATGTATACACCACATTTTCTTCATCTATTTTTATCCACAGTGATGGATAGGTTGCTTCCATCAAAGGAAGCCATAGCTTTGTTTACTCATCCACAATGATGGATAGGTTGGCTGTTGTGAATAATGTCGAAATGAACATGGCAGTACAGATATTTCTTGAACATACTGATTTCAATTCCTTTAGATATATACCCAGAAGTGGGATTGCTGGATGATATGGAAATTCTATTTTTAGTTTTTTAAGAAAGCTCTGTACTATTTTCCAAAATGGCTGTACCACTTTACATCCCCTCTAACAGTATACAGGGGTTCCCTTTTCTCCACATCCTGGCCAAGACTAGCTATCATTCATCTTTTTTGTTAGTAGCCATTCTAAGGGCCTTTTAAAATCAAATTTTAGAACTGTTTAGATTGTAAGTGGAGAGCAGATCACACAATATTCTGACTTTGCTTATTGGAGGCTAACTGTTGAAGAGCTGCCTCATGTAGTGGAAAACACTCTCTGGGCCGAGTCTGCAGACCAACTGGGTCTTAGTCCCTGACTCAAGCATAAATGTTTTCGATGTAGAAGAGCCAGTGTATGTGAAAGTGTGTTATATAACGCTATGCAGCATATACAACTGTACCTGCATAAGAACATTCCTGAACTGGTGAATGCCTGAGAGGAAATTGTAAATTTTATGTGATGGAATTGTTGTTTTTAATTAACTGATCGGATCTACTATGAAAGAAATGGAAAAGACGCTCGGCTCCCTTACAAGAAATCTGCTAGAAAAAAAGTTGGAGCTTACAAAGACCTGTGGTTGTTGAAGAGTTTAATACAAGTAAAAGTGAAATGATAGCAGTCCTGCAGCTGCACACCACACCCCCATAGTAACTAGAGGAGGCACCAGGCTAATTAAAATCGCCAGAAATTTCCACATTCAGAATTCTCATAAGAGGATAGGTCATTTACCTGGATGCCTTCCAGCTTTTTGCCTGGACAACTGCCTTTCAGTTTACCTAGACTACTGTTTGCCCAAACAACTAGCAACTAATTCTGAAAATGTTAGAATCATAGTTCTATTCTACAATTATAATTGGGATTAAGTGATATGAAATGCACAAGTCAGAAAATATTGGAACCCTGGGCATGGGACTATTCCTACCTCCACCTCCTAAGCTTGTTCACATGCCCACCACTATGCAGTATGGTGCCATTTAGAGAGATGATGGGTAACAGCTAGAAGTACAGATTACAGTGTTTGTAGATGTAAGGCATTTGGTATTTTGAATCTCTAGATTCAAACAAGACACATTTTTCATAATACATGCATGCAACAGTATTCCTCATATCCCATAGAAATGATTAAAGGCCCATTAACTATAGCCATGCCAGAAAACAACTGCTATAAATCACTTATCAACTGCCAATACAGGATGCTGTGATTCTAGGTCAGATAAAGGAGAAAGGCAATCCCAACCAAATTCTACGTGCTGAAATTGTATGCACCCAGCCCTAGTCATTACTACCTTCTGAAAGTGAGCTGCTGCCACCCTGTTTTGAATTGTTGGAGGTTTCGTTCTGTGCTTCCTTGTTCCAGAAATTACAAAATCTTATTATCATCTCTGGACTGTGTTCAAGCTTAGAGGACTTAAAGAGTGATTTGGCTGGTAGCTTTTTTTTTATTATTATATTCAATTAGTAAGATGAATAAGCACTATTTTATATGAGACTTCTTATACTCAGCTCTAATTTAGGCCTGGTAAAGAAGGGAAAGGAATATCTTTTAAAAGGAGGACAAAGAAAATGAAATAAACTGTAATCCTGATTTTTACCCAAGATTAACATCACCTTGCAGTTTTTTTCTGAGAAATGACTAGTTTCTGTTTCAACCCTTTGTTTTCCGTCCTGTAGGTAATTATTAATAATCCACAGATAAAATTAGAGCAGAAAGTATCCATCATTTAAAAGGTTTTTTTTATACTATTGAGCTTCTTACTTCTATACTGATTAATTAAGTTTTTTTTTTTCAGGATGCACCACCCTTTTTGCTATTAAAAAATTAATGATTGTAAGTCCAAAGCCAGATAAAAGCTGCAGATATTTTGTCATCTATTTGAGCACCAGGTTGTGAGCTCAAGGCATAAAATATCTGCTCTTGGCTCATAATCTGCATGAGAGACATTAACTTATTAGAAAATGGTTTAAAATTACTGAGTGGTAAAGCAAATAAAGAACTATGTAAATGCTAATGTAATAAGGCTAAAAAGCAAGCAAAATTACCCCAAATCCAGAGTAAATCTTTAGCCAAAAAAAAACTTTCTGCCCATCATACAAATAATTATCCCAACCTTACAAAATTAAGAGAAACAGAGAGTCCAGTTGGAGCCTGTGCCATTGTCTTTCTTCTTCTTTTATATCCTCCTCCCCAACAGTGCCTAGTACAGCATCCTTTATGTAGTAGGGTCATAACTTCCCATTGAACAAAACTGTGCCGAGTATCTTTGATACACTGGGAATGAATAGTGGCAAAATAATAGAGCTCATATTCTCATGGAAACTAGAACATTTATTAAATGTATGAAATAACGCTACCCCCCAGGACTTATTCTTAATAGAGTCCTTTTTCAGGTGAAATTAGACAGATGATAGCACACTTCTGTTTTAACCAAATTAAAGTAGTAACCATATTTATGAGGGGTGGGAATTTTAGTTTTGTCTTTGTTTTTATTTTGTAGGGTTAAGTTGTAAAGTTTAAAAAAAAAAAGAGAGAAATGAAGGTGGAAGGACTAAACAGAATGCAAGTTTGGTTAGTCAATATGAAAAGCTCTTTAATTAGAGTCTAAGGTAACTTTACTTATCTTAGAGTCTTTACTTTCAGCCATGTTTTAATTATGTTCATTTGTCAAAAAGCTGAACACCACAAAAGCTTCAATAACCATAATCTGCTCATATCATTTAACAAGTGCTTACAGTAATGGTCCTAATGCATTGCATGACTGAGACAACCTCTGCATAGTCAGAGAAAAAAATACCTCCTACTTCAAGGTTTAAAAATCATATTGCATTTTTATTCATGAAAATTCACAATGCATGTAAGATATGTGTGACTCTCCATTAACCTGAATAGTAAATTAACTTCCTATTTCTTAATTATTTTACCAACACTTGCTTCTTCTTCCCACCTACCCTTCCAATACATTCATATGCACACACACTCACACCCATGACATACCCATGTGGGGGTCACTTTTTTGTTTTACATGGTTGAGGCTAACTGCATACTAAAAATAAAAAGGCAAAGGTGAATGAGACAACTTAGAATATTTTAACAGACAAAGGGCTTTTCCTTTAAGCTCTGAAGTTTCACCAGGCACTAGTAGGAAAACTTGCATTTGCTCTTTTCATTCACAGGGTCACATTTCAGTAATGTGTAATATAAAAAGAGCTTAAAGACTTCCAGAAGAAGAAACCATGCTGTTATTTATTTTAATAACCATCACTTTGTTCATAAAACATCAAGAGAATTCACTCGAACCTTTATCACTGAGACGGTGCTGTCATTAACGACAAAATAGTTTCTTAGCCTGACCTCATAAGCCTTTAAGCCTGTGTCCCTCGCTTGTTAATCCCTTATAGTCTGACTTTCTCTTCTGAAACTGCTTTCTCAAAGATTGCTAATGATTTTCCTCATCACCAGATCCAAGGATATCTTCTTATGTGTTGTTCTTCTAAATCTCCCAGTAACAACTGACACTGATGACCACTCCTTCTTTGAAATTCTCTCCTCCCTCAGGGTCTGATATCATCGATGATCCTCCTCTTTTGGTTTGTTTTATGTCTGGTTCTTCCATGATTTTCCTGTTTCTTATATGTAGGCGTCCTCTTTGTTTTTCGGTTTGTTCAAATGGAGGGGAATGGGCATGCTTGTTTATTTGTTTAACCTCAACCTTCTTATCTCTCAACAATCTCTCTCGGCAACGTCGCCCAATAGTTTCTCTGTAAGTACTTTCTGAATTTGGGCTCTTCACTTCCAACTGAGTATAACACATCAACATTTGAATATTCCACCAGCATTTCACATTCAGCATGTCTAAAATTAACTCACTCTTTTTCTTACGAAACCAGCTCCTTCCTTTTTAATTTTTGTTTCCTCCAGTTAATGGTGTCTTCTGCCTCCCAGTTCTTCTCCAAGTTCCCAACCTGAGAGTCTGTTCTTACCCCTTGATCTCCTTTGCTTCCCTGAACCACTTACTCCATAAGAAATATGGCTCCTCTTCCTTTGCTTCTCTTCATTTTTCCCACTCCACTTCCATCAGTTCAGGCTTTCGCTGCTGTGATGTGTCCACCTGTAAACTGGTCCTACCTCCCAATTTCTTATAACTTGCAAGATCTAGCACAGTGCCTCACACAGTGTAGAAGGAGCTCAAGAAATATTTGTTAAATAAAGTGAATAAAGGAACGCGTCTTAAAGTTTTCTGAGAGGAGGAAATTGTCAACACAAAGGGAAGAAGAAAAGGTAAACTGCTGAGTTTTCAAAAGCCTGGCGGTTATCTTTAAAATTAAAAATGAATCATATTAACACTTTGGAACCTGTTATGGGGCAGAGCAGAGAGAAAAGTCTAACAAACGAACCTTTTAGCATTTTGGAAAGAAACATGCCAGATTTTTAATCTTTTAAAAACTCATTAACATTCTGAAAAAATTTCACTGTTTGGGATGTTCACAATTATGGTTATTCCCAACTCCCAAGACATAATTTGTCTAGCATATTATTTCATCATTCTGCTCCTCAAATAGATGAATATAATGCCCTAAAAACTTTCAGTTACTTAGATATCATTATGAAAAAGGTCACTTTTTGCAGCAACTAAGATGTGAAAACCATTATCAGCTAAGATGTGAAAGCCATTATCAAAACCATTATCAACTAAGACATGAAAACCATTATCAAAAAAGGGAGATGTATAATCTCCCTTTCTATCGGTCACTTATTCCAGGTTAGTGATTTTTTTAAAATAATCAGTCAGAGAGTGTTTCTGTGCAAAAACCCTCAGCGAGAGCCTTTCTTACCAAGATAGCTAAAGTTTTTTTAAAAACTTTAAAAAGGCTCTTTTTCATATACAACTTTAAATTTTGGTAACAGTTGAGAGCACCAAAGACACATGTTTTATGCTTTAAGCAGAAGACATGTTATTTGAAATGAATTACTAACAATCTTTTTTTTTAGAATGTTTAATTCTAGCCTATTATTCTCTGCAATTACCAAGTGTTATTTCCTGACACACATTTTCATGTAAACAATGCACAGAAAAAAACACTGCTTTTGCTGAACATGATACTGTGCATGACTTGGCAAAAATCTGAAATAGATTAATTTTGAAAGGAAGGCCATTGGTTTTCAAAATAAAATGGTATATACTTTTTATAAGAACCAAATTAAGCAAATTACATCTGTTTTCCTAATACGCTGATCAATATAGTGCATGTAATATTCCAACAGTTTGTAAATCTTCAGAATCCTTCAAACCCAAGGATTATGGCGTATAGTTATGTTTTATTTGCTTTGTTCTTTTACTCTTAACCTGAAAATCAACTTTTCTGGGTTTGGTGATATAAGGAATAATAAAAAGAAGAAATTAAGACGAATTAAGACTATGATCTAAATAATTTGAATCCGTAACTTTACATTTGAGAACTTGTAGATGATATGAAACTTTTATCAGCTTTTAAACATATTTTTTAAAGCCCTGCTGATGAAAGATGTAGCTTCCAGTGTTTTCTCCAGTAGAGTTAATGAACTAGATGGAAAATATCTCATTAATTTCTTAAGTCCCCTTGTGAGGCAAAAAAATGACATTCTTATCTAACAGCTGGAAAAGCTGAAGAATTAGTGGATGTAACTGTGCTCAACTGCAAAGGAAAGAAATAGCTTTAGTATACCCTGAGATGTGGATATGAAAGAATATTGCATACACACATACACTCTCCCTTATTTTTAAGGAATCAATATCTGCTTAAAGAATAAGGCTAGTTAAAACCCTTGGATCTTGGCCCTATAACTTTTGGCAGAGTATATTATTGCTTCATGACCTGGCAGTGCAGTGACTCTTTTAATTTACTTTTAAATAGCTTTTCGCTAATCTATACAACCTAACATCTGACCAATAGTGAATCTTCAGCAAACTTAAGTCTCTCATTCCATACATTTTTTTTAAACTGTAAAAATTCAGGAAATAACTTTTTGCAAAGTACATTGAAGCACTTACTGGGAAGCAAAAAAGCACAAGTTGAATTGATTTATAGTTGCATAAAAACGAATTTGACATTTTACTTAGAAGTTGCAAACCACCGCATGGTTTTGAGTTTTTGAATTCATTTGCTTTGCAAAAAGTGGAATGTTTCACTTGAATGGAAATGCCCTCAAGTTACTTCCAGCATGGCTGTAGGATTGATTTTTCTGGGTTAAGGGAGTACCAAAGTTTAGTGCCCTGTGTATATTCTTTTCTAAAAAAACAAACTATCATCCATGTATTTAAATGGACGTAGGAAATTCAAGAACAAATCAGGGAAATTTAACATCATTTCAGCATTACCAACATAGGGCTTTGTGTAACGACTGTGACATCAAGCTTTAAACAGATAAGGCTTTACCTCGGCTAGTCCAATAGAAATGCAGTATGTAAATTAACCCATATTATCTGTATGCTGATTGGCCTGAGTTCCCCTGAATGTCACAATCTCACCATCCAGCAATGAGGTATTTTACTGCCGTCTGGAGATCAGATTATCACTGTAGAGAAGATTTTTATTTTTTGTTTCATTAACAGATTATTATAAAGCAATAAGCATGCAGAAAAAGAAGCAGACGTGTTACATTGGGAATTAATGAAAGCATGTCTGCTAGTTTTGGATAGGAGAACTGGGGAGTTCTTGCTTAAAATTTTATATCATCCCCACAAACAAAACTCTTCGGGAATGGTAAAATAAGAAAATGCATGATTCTAGAGGCATTCCTAAGCACCCACGTGTCAGGCTATGTGGTGTCTGTGGTATCATCCGACCTTTTGGACTGGTGTAAGTTTTACGTATTCGTTATGTTTCTAGTATTTTTCATCTGTAATAACAAAGGGGAAAAAAGGAAACTTGTACAGATAACTGCTTTGACATCACCCATCATTGGTCAGCTGAACTTGCAAGAAGGGAAAAGGAATACTGTTGCTTGGTGGGGTGGAATGCCAGGAATAGCCATTTAAACATTTTATAAGCCTGATTCTTTAGTGACATCCTTTAAGGTAGACTGAATGTAAATCATATTGTAGTTGTCCTCTGAACTTAGCTTTCTCCCTACTTTTACGCATATTTGCGTGCATTGGAGAATAGAAGATGACTAACAAAGACAGAGCTGCCCTAACTTGCCTCCCTTCTTCCCCATTGAAAAGATTTTTTGACTATGGGGAAAATAAATACATAAATAACTTTTTTTCTTTTTTCCCATTCTTTTCTTGTCTTTTTCCAGCCAACCTGCAAATTTAAAGGTTAGCTGGAGACATCATTTAAAAAAAAAAAAAAAATCTAAAAGAAGCCTCCGGTGGTTTGGACCACCCTAAAAGGAAAAGGAAGAAAATGTTTGGGGAAGGTTAGGGTTCCGGGAAGCTGAGGGAGGGGGCGGGCGTCCCGGGCACTGTGACTTCCTCGTGCGCTGCCTTTGGGAAGAGGATGGGCCTGAGGTCCTGAAAGGGCCTTTCCAACCCCCCACTACAAATGCAGGGGGCGGTGTGGGGGAAGTTCGGAAGCAGCCACGAAGGGACAAAAGCTTCATGCTGCCAGTTGAACTGGACAGGGCAGTCAATAAACCCGGCCGGCTCTG
>NW_012108552.1:223324-239259 GCF_000951045.1 Mandrillus leucophaeus | reverse complement strand
AAAAAAAAAAAGAATCAGCAATTTATAGAAAGAAGAAGCTATAGTCTGTCGGGATATCCAACGCCAACAGGTAGGAGGATATACTCTTGGTTAAGTTTGGGGGATGTGGGGCAATGCACAATGTTGATGAAACTGCAGGTTCACCGGGAAAGAGCCCTCCCTCAGGTTGTGTGTGTGTGTGTGTGTGTGTGTGTGTGTGGTTTTGTGTGTGTGTGTGACAATAAACTGCATAATGGAAGTACATTCAGACAATGCACCTTCAGTAGGGCTTACTGAGAGTTCCATTTCTGGAAAGCCTTTCAAGACTGAGGAATATCAGACTGCGAATCACCGGGAACGGTTCCTTTGCAGCACAGAAGCAATCTCTCTCCCCATCTTCGCGTATGTAATGCATGTCTCTCTCCCTCTCCCCCTCCTCCACCCTCCCCCCATTATAAATCCAGGGGTGGCGGATTTCAGGTTTCGTAATGTTGCATGATGCGATCGGTATTTACCCTAGGATGTACCGGTGGGGAAATTAAAATCATCGAACGCAGTTTTGCCTGGGCTTCCATCAGCATATTCCGGGCCAGTGAGAAGTGGCAAAGGAAACACGCTTGGTGGGAATAACAGAGGAAGCCGATTTCCCTGGTGTGGTCCAGGCACCTATGAGACAATATGCATTTTGTTTTAAAAAGAAGCCACTTGTGATTTGCAACAAAGGTTATCAGTGTAAATGGGAAAGCCTTAATTGCCCAAGAAATACAGGTTCATGTTATATTCATTTGAATCCAGGCAGCCAAGGTTTACAAATGGAAGTGCATTATTCCTCTGGGTGTGTTTCCCTGTCCAATATTTACATTAACCATTTTAATAATCATGTGGGCCTAAAAGATTTGCCAAAAATGGGGAGTAGGGTGAAGAGGGAAAGACAAATGATTAAATCACATCAAATCTTGGGACAAGTAAGTTCCTATTAATTTTGAGGTCCAATTTTGAAATTTTGCTTTAAGATGAATCAACAAATACTCTTATGCAGCATGAATAGTGGCACTTAAGACATATTTTGCACAGGTTCTTTGGACCCACATCAAACAGAGAAGCTGCCTGTGAAACACTGACAGATACTAACGGATCTCAAAGAAATGTAGGTAGTGTCCCTGCCTCCTAATAGCAATCTTGTAGATTCCATTGCAATTCTACTGGTTAATTCCTGGACTGGCAGATTTTACAAGAATGGGATATTTTATTCCTTCTCTCCTGAAGGTACCTAATCAAATATATATTGTCCAAAATAGGGACATTTTAAAATTCACTTAGCTTGGAAAACTAAACAAGCCAATTCTCTGAAATCTCAATCAAAAATATTTAGTAAAGCAAATATTAGTATTGAAAATTAAAACTTTATTTGCTTCCCCATAAGTGAACAGCTTTATGTTAGCACTGTCTGACATCATTGCTTGTTAACTTAAGAACTGATAGCTCTTTTTTTTCCAGATATTCTGATGGCAAATCAAATGGAAGAAAAGAGGAAGCATGACTGCAGATCAGATCAGTTCTCTTTGCGGATTATATTTTCAGTAAAATGTATGGATCTATCTTTACCTTGTTCTTATGTCTAGATCATGAGACTTGACTGAGGCTGTATCCTTATCCTCCATCCATCTATGGCGAACTATAGCCATGCAGCTGACAACATTTTGCAAAATCTCTCGCCTCTAACAGCCTTTCTGAAACTGACTTCCTTGGGTTTCATAATAGGAGTCAGCGTGGTGGGCAACCTCCTGATCTCCATTTTGCTAGTGAAAGATAAGAGCTTGCATAGAGCACCTTACTACTTCCTGTTGGATCTTTGCTGTTCAGATATCCTCAGATCTGCAATTTGTTTCCCATTTGTATTCAACTCTGTCAAAAATGGCTCTACCTGGACTTATGGGACTCTGACTTGCAAAGTGATTGCCTTTCTGGGGGTTTTGTCCTGTTTCCACACTGCTTTCATGCTCTTCTGCATCAGTGTCACCAGATACTTAGCTATCGCCCATCACCGCTTCTATACAAAGAGGCTGACCTTTTGGACGTGTCTGGCTGTGATCTGTATGGTGTGGACTCTATCTGTGGCCATGGCCTTTCCCCCGGTTTTAGATGTGGGCACTTACTCATTCATTAGGGAGGAAGATCAATGCACCTTCCAACACCGCTCCTTCAGGGCTAATGATTCCTTAGGATTTATGCTGCTTCTTGCTCTCATCCTCCTAGCCACACAGCTTGTCTACCTCAAGCTGATATTTTTCGTCCATGATCGAAGGAAAATGAAGCCAGTCCAGTTTGTAGCAGCAGTCAGCCAGAACTGGACTTTTCATGGTCCTGGAGCCAGTGGCCAGGCAGCTGCCAATTGGCTAGCAGGATTTGGAAGGGGTCCCACACCACCCACCTTGCTGGGCATCAGGCAAAATGCAAACACCACAGGCAGAAGAAGGCTATTGGTCTTAGACGAGTTCAAAATGGAGAAAAGAATCAGCAGAATGTTCTATATAATGACTTTTCTCTTTCTAACCTTGTGGGGCCCCTACCTGGTGGCCTGTTATTGGAGAGTTTTCGCAAGAGGGCCTGTAGTACCGGGGGGATTTCTAACAGCTGCTGTCTGGATGAGTTTTGCCCAAGCAGGAATCAATCCTTTTGTCTGCATTTTCTCCAACAGGGAGCTGAGGCGCTGTTTCAGCACAACCCTTCTTTACTGCAGAAAATCCAGGTTACCAAGGGAACCTTACTGTGTTATATGAGGGAGCATCTGTAAATCTTTAGCCTTGTGAAAACTAACCTTCTCTGCTGAGCAATTGTGGCCCATAGCCATATCTTGAGAAGAAATTCAAGAATGGAATCAGCAGTTTTAAGGATTTGGGCAACATTCTGCAGTCTTTGCAATAGTTCACCTATAATCCTGTTTTAAATCTCAGAGTGATCCTGCTGACTGCCAGCAAAGGTTTGTAATTAAGAAAGGACTGAACCACTGCCCTAAGTTTCTTTATGTGGTCAAAAACTAGATAATGAAAGTAGCAGGTGCTAAGTATCAGTGCTAAATGCTCTGTATGTCACAACATATGAAAAAACATCAAAAAACAATTAGCATTGGACATCATAATAAATTAAGTTGACATGAGGTAAATGTGTTGATAAAAACTAATTTTAGAAGTTTGAAGACTTTAAAACATTTCATACTATTATTGTTTTGCAAAGACTAAAATATTTGGGGACTTAAAGTACTGTAATCCACTAAAGATGTGCCAATGAATTATTGGAATATCATACTTTAAAAACCGCCTTGTAAGTTCCGGGGAGCATTCCAAAGCAGTATATTGGTTCCAATTAGAGTTTACTTTTTTGTATTAATACATTGCTATTTCTAAATACCACTTTCCTTATCTACTAGTAAGATTGCTAGCATTGAACTGTGTTATGTGGTTTTTGTTGATTTGGTATAAAGTTTTTCCAATTCATTTATATTTTACAAATGCTAGATATTGGTCTGGGAGGCAACATTAATGGTACCAGCCTGTCACAACTGAGCAGTTCTAATAATGCAGAATAAACACATGTTGCCTTAAAGGGTTATCTAGTATCCTTCATCTTATTTAGCATTGGAGCAAATAGTCAAGGGAAATCGAATCAGTAACTGGTCATGGTCATGCATCTGAAAGTGCATGGAAGATCATTTAGTACTTTTTCCTTTTTTCTCACATGGTTTGAAACTTAAAGTGCACATCACTGAAATAATGAGATTTTCTTTTGAGGTGTGCTACCCTTCCTAGAGTGTTCTAAGAAGCAGGCAGTTGATGTATGTTTATATTTTAAGTCAGCTGTCAAGGGGAGACCACAGCCTTAGTATGACATCCTGCACAATTTGTGAAGCATTTATTCTACTGAAGGCACAGTCTTGTTTATACTTTCTGCACATTCAGTGTATTGGTCATTTAAATTATTTCAGTTTTAACTTGTGAAAGCTTATAATATGATTTCTGGTATTTTAGAAATACATTAGAGTCTGTGAGTCTCATTCTTTAAGATACAGATGTGTGAACTTCAATATAAAGTTGCATTTGCCAAAATTTACCCGTGTAGCCTGTTAATTTTCTTGAAATAAGTTTTACATTTTTGGCACTTAACAGCTTTTTTTGAATCTGGGCGGCAAGCACAAACTAGAAAGACTAGCTTTATTATGGTTTTGTTTTTTGATTCTTGTAGCTACTATATTCCAGACTGGAAATGTATGAATGATAATCAACATAATGCTGATAAACTGACATAATATTATCTTTAAAAGCATTATTTGGTAGTTTACTATAATCATCCCTCTATTATTCTTAAATACCAGTAGTATTTAGAGATGTGTACCTGTTTAGTTAATTGGCTCAGAATTTTAATATAAATATCACACTTTAATTTGGAGCATAGTACCATAGAAATTTGGGGTTCTAAATATACAACTTGTAAGAATGGTTTACACCAACATTATGACAAAACTAGAAAAAGTTATTATTTTTGTTTGCTTTCTGTTGTTTTGTTCATTGGTTGGTTTTTGTGAAGTTTTTTTTTTTTTTTGGTATTTGATAATTAAGATTAGGAATCTAATAGAACAGAAATCCTATTGCTATAGTACTTCTGTAAAGAGAGTATCAATATAAGTAAGGAAAATAAATCAATGAAATATTTTGATGATATATGCAACTATTCAGTTTTGCTCATATAAGGACAGCTCAAGCCATGAATTAGTGAGCATTCTGACCTCATTTTTACTTTACACCAAAGTTGATTAGATCTGAGACAAAGTTTAATGCACAACAGTGAGTTGGATCTAGCAATAAAGTCTCCTTGGTACTGAAATCATTGTCTAAAATAAAGGAAATCTTATCAAAAAAGATGTTCTGATAACATTGTGATTGCAACTCAAAAAAATTTACAGTAGAAACGTAATTGCAATGATGATAATGGTTAACTTTGCTTAGATGTTCAAATATCACCAGCAATCAGTAGAAAATTCAGCAATAATCTTAAGACTAGAGAGAACAGGTTCACCATTGCATAGACAAGAAAACAGATATGGGTTAAGAGTCGGGGATTGAGGAGTCAAGAGCAAGGGCCACGTGAAGCTTCCCGACTCCACTGAGCTATTTGGAATAACCGATTCCCACAGTTTTGGTAAGTGACCAGCCCCAGTGATCAGTGAGTCAGGCTGAACTGCAGTGACTTTAAGCCTACTCCTGACTAAGTTGGCATTTGCAGGTCAAGCAGGAAGCAGTTGACAAGACACATCCTCAGTGAATCAATGCCATTTGTAACTCAACTGGTAACAGTGGTAATCAAACAATATAAAAGGCTACTTCAGTGTCTTAATGACCAAATCACATTATCTATTTTAACACTCATTCCAAAATTCAGTATTTAATGTAATTAATCTTTAATCCATAAAAATACATTCCCACTGTAGCAGGACAGGGGGTGTCCAACTTCCCTGTGAGACTGATTATCAATAATAATGTGTCCCTCTTGGACTTAGCACACATCTGAGATGAATGGTCTTTAAATTGTTTTTCATAATAGTGATGATATGTTTGCTTGGATACGTCTGTACTATTTCATCTGGTTCATTTTGCACATAATAGATTTATTTGTGAGATGCCTGGCTGAAGCTAGGCATTCAGTTTGCGACTGTGGAATCCTATGCAGGTATTAACCAAGGCAGAAAGAGGTGAGTAACTTGACCAGTTCTCCACTGAGACCCTATCTAAATAACACAAAATTAACCATAGTGATTAGATGAAAAAAATTATTTGTAGATAGGATAACCTATTGACTCAATTATCTTTTGCAGATATCAGCAGGTTGGATTTCAACACCATGATTGTCTACACAAGTTAACTGATTTATGATTGTTAACACATAAATATGGCCACTTATCCACTTGCCTCAAATTCCTTGAATGCTACCTGAATTGTTTGTTCATTTATTTACTTACTCAACAAATATGTGCTGGGTGCTGGGCTTGGTGCTGAGTGCATAGTGGAAAACAAAGCGGAACAGTCTCTCATTTAGATTTTTTAATCTAGTGGGAAAGAAATAATAAATACATAGTAGCAATGAGTTTTGAGTGTTGATATGGTAAAAATTCCTAAGAAGAACTTGGTCATAATGGCCATAAATGCACTGTTCTCCATTTTCACTTCAGGGCCTTATCATCTTTCTTTGCCCAGTGTTATTTGGGATCTCATATATATTACACATACTCCCTCAACTGAGAGGGAACCCCCTTATTCTATTCAAAGCACCAGGAACCTTTCACCCACACTTAGACGAATCACCATGTTGTATTTTAGAACCAGCTCCCATGTAGTTAATTCTATCTTCATAATAACAGCAAAACCTAAATTTTCCCTTCCAAAGTTAACTTCATATCCCAACTATCCACTTCCAAAACAGAGATATTTCAATTTCTTCAAGAGACATGGAGGTGTCTTTTCTGACATACTCTTATCTTCCTGCAAGATAGGATGAAAATGCATGGGTAAAATGCAATCAAAGGAATGACTTATTTGTGTGCATCTTACGATGACTTGCAGGGACCCTCCCAAGTTACTTGTGAAACAGGGTGCATATCTTTTATCATTAAAGCATGCCACCCCTTCAATATTTTTATTGCTCCTTAATTGGAATACAATAAAACTCCCTAATCGCCTATCAGCTGAAAAGTTGGTTTGCCCTCCAAAATGTACTTCTATTGCAAGTACGATGAAACTGATTTATAACCATACAGATTATATTTTTCAGCTAAACTGTCACAATGAGTTGGGTTGCACCTGGGATTACTGTAGGACGGTTGCAAACAGAGCCAAAACTCTTCACTTCTGTGTATTCACTATTGGATACATTTACTGGGTTTCATTATTTCATGCCATGTGTAGCATAGGCTGTATTATTATTAAAACAAAAGCAGTTTGCATTAATTTCTTATTAAAAAGAAAAGAAAGAAGCTAAGATGATAAATGGTAATATTTCAAATACTGGCTAAAGACATTAATCAAGGTAGATGGTAACCAGAATTGTCAGATATTTATGGTTCTAAAATCTTGTGAATTTATTGTTCTATGCAAAAATAGATCATTTTCATGTTTGTTAATATTCTCTTATGAATATTTTAAATGGAAATTGCAGGATATACTAAGAATTGTTTACTGCTGTAATTTTTTGTTGTTATTGTCAACTGTGGGCATGTCAGCGTTCTGTGAGTTTCCTGATTCCCTCAGAAACTTTTTTTACACCACATTAAAAAGGTAGAATTGTTCAGTTTTGAGGCAAAAATTCATAATTAGTCTGTATAGTGGTTAAAGTGAAAATAACATTTGCAAATGTCTGGAATTTGTTTTTTGGCCATCAGTCAAAATAGTAAAATAAGTTAAAGGCATATTTGAATTGGAGCAATGTAGAGAGAAGTTTTTGTTGTTGTTTGGTTTTTTTTTTGATAACTTTTTTTGCCTAATGCTGCAATGTAACGGGCTCTAAATAATATATTAAAACCAAAAAGCTTTAACTGTATGAAAAGATTATATAAACAAGTCCTGGTTTTTAAAATGGGGCAGGAGTTTTACATCATCCCTTTTTGCCAAAGGGATGATGTCCATTAGCTGCTCAATCCCTTTGGGTTAAAAGGCTTTTAAAGCCAGTTTTTCTCTCACCATAGCAGGCAGTTGTGACAAGGGCTGGCTCCCTGAGGAAAGCAAGGAGAATGTGTTTCCCTCTGAGTAATTGAAAAAAAAAAAAAGCCTCAAAGCCTCAGGTGGTTTGGGGTTTGGAATTATTCACACCTGACATTCACAGCCGCCTCCTTGGCTTCTGGGGACAGAGGACAACATCATGGTCAGAAAGACCTAGGTTCCAAGTTCAGTTTGGAGGCAGAAAGCAATTCCTTTTTCTTCTCTCTGTGTTTGGAAAATAATAGATTATTGACCCAAATATTAAAACTGATACTATAATGCGTTTCCTGGTTTGTGTGGTTTTGACAGACAATAAAGTAACATTTCACTTATAAGGGTATTCAAGATTATTGAATAAGGAAGCAAGTCATTCATTATCCCACAATATAAGGAAGATGACTATAATCCTACAATATAAGGAAAAGTGATTATAATTTTTAAAGCTGAATTGACGCTTGAGCTTGAACTAGCTAAAGTTAATTAATTGTTTCTTTTCTTAGCTTTCAGGGGAAAAATCTGACTAAATAGATGGAAAAAAAGAGTTTGATCTTTTTCATCCAAAAAATTAAAAGTTAAAATATCATTTTCTTCCATGAAAAAGGGAATTTTTGAACATTTTTCTGAAGCATTTTTACTTAGACATAATTCAGTACAACAATCATTTATTGCACATCTACTGCATGCGTGATTTTGGCCAAGGTATTTAACCTTTCTATAAAAAGTGGACTGCAATGGGACATATGTCCTCGGGTTTTTGAGAGGATTCAGGGAGTGTGCATCCTTGTGAAGCCCTTAGCAGAGTGTGGCATCTTAAATAAATGGTATTTTTTACTGAGTATGAGGGGCTGGCCCTCTCGTGGTTCACCATGTAGCAGCAGAGATGCCAACAAATTATGAGACGATGTGCTGAGTACTGTAAAGACGATATGTAAGATAAGTGTTCAAGGAACACAAACAAGCAATGAACTCTGTGAAAGTGGGAGCAGGAAGGCGAGATAGAAAAGGTGGCACTTGAACTCAGTCTTGAAGGAAAATTTTAATTTAATATGCTTGACAAAGTCGAGAAAGCCGTTTCAGATAGAGGGAATAACAAGGTGAGCAAAAGGCAATGAGATATGAAAGCTCATGATATTTTCAACATAGGGATTCACTAATCAGAGAAGTTTATGTGGTGTAGCTGGGATTTAGGTACTGAACTGGGAAGGCCAGCATGGTGTAGAGGTTAAAAAGCGGGACATTTGGAGATTTAAGTCCTTATTCTGGCCCTTACTAGCTCTATGGTCTTAAACAAATCAGTTAAACTCTTTGAGTCTCAATTTGCTGATCTCTAAACTGAGGAATAAGTAGTAGCAACATTTTAAGATTTGCTTTGAAGATTAAATGAGATTAAAACATAACTATTATTTATTAAGTACTTACTATGTACCAAGCTCTGTTCTGAACACTTTTCATATATTAACTCAGTTGATTATCACAGTAATTAGATGCTGTGATTATCTATACTTTGCAAATGAAGAAACTAAAGCACAGAGAAGTTAAGTAACTTGCACAAGTTGGCAAAGCATAGCTGTAAAGCACTTAGTACAGTAACCAGCACATTGTGAACTTCGGTAAATTCTGGCTATTGTTACTGTCATTACTGCTGCTACTGCTGGTTTTGTTTTGTTTTGTTTTTGTTTTGTTTTCTTTTGTTCTTTTTAGATAGCTGACCAAGGTTACAGACTAATGGGAGCAGAAGTGACAGAGCAGAAACAGAGCTCCCAGCCTTCAGAATTCAGCTTCACCTTGCTGCGCTCTCTCTCCTTTCCCACTGAGAATCTGAAGGAAGTAAAGAATAGTAGTTCTAATATCCCTCTCCGCTTTCATATAGGATTGTATTATTGCAGAAATAGGAGAATCTATTTGATTTTTCAAATAACTTTTTAGAAGAACGTTGTTTAGATTTTAAAAGTGGGCTACACGGTTCACACCAGGTGGGGAGTTTACCTACATCCGGTTCATATTCTTCAGTACTAAATCAATTTTGTCACATACTATGTAAAGTGGAGATTTAAAGTTGATGATAATCATAGGCTGGGTACAGTCTTTTCTTGGAGTCTGTCAAGTCTCCCTTTAAAGCTCCACCTTCCAGGACCATTATTCCCAGTCCATGTCCAAACTAACTACACCTCTTTCCCTACTCTGATGTTGCTCTACAGCCTTCTGTAACACTAGTGTTTGTAGCTATATATAGTAAAGGGATAATTCATGGAGAATACAATGGCAGAATTACCCCATAAGTACTGTTTGCTTGGTATTTGCACATCACATGGTTTCCCCACTTTTCTAACTCTTGACCCGTGGTCAGCTGTTAACACACCTGGTCCTTCGTCACCGCATTTTTGTAGGCTGTTGTTTTGGCCATTTGAACCTCTTGCTTTCATTCCACTTGGGCTGGGCTTCCTTCTTTTTATCTGACCTCTTGCTTTACTTCTTACCGGCATCTTAAATAAATGGTATTTTTTACTGTGTCTGTGGGGCTGGCCCTCTCATAGTTCACCATCTAGAAGCAGAGACATCAACAAATTGTGAGACAATGTGAGAAGTGCCATAAAGAAGATACGTGAGATAAGTGTTAAAGGAACTCTTGTATCAAGGTAGTTCCAACTTCTAACATAATAGTTGCTGGCTTCCTCCCATGCCAGCTTGGTGCTGTCTGTGGTCTCAGTAAACACAGCTTCTATTTAATTACCTTACGCAGTCAAGAAAAGCATGTCAGCCTGAATGTTAGACAGTGGGCTGCTGATCAGCTACAGGGCAAGGTCAGTTCACTTGACCTCTTAGTCCCTTCAACTGTATAATAAAGGGGTCGAGTTCTAAAATTCCACTGGCTTGAAAAAAATCTATGATTTGCCCATCTGGGTCACTGATATTCCCCCGATATAAGTGACATGGCTATTCTGAATCAACATAACTTCCCACAGCTGACACTGGTCCACTGAAAGCCACTTCCTATGTATAGTACTCCAGCTAACTAGGTTTCTACCTAAGCAGTTGTAGGCCCAAAGTGATCCCTGCTTGTTGATATCAACACTGGAGAATGTCTACAGCACATTAAAATATTCTTTCACTGGGATTCTGCTTTATTCATGTGCCAACTTCATAAGAGCGCTTTTAATTTTCATCAGACAGACTTGATGCTCTGCTTCCATTTCAGATGACTAAATTATGGATATTTGTGCCCCATTATTTCTTTGTATTCTATTCCTTGTATTTTGTATGTTCTCTCTCCAATTATAAATATGTTATAAATAGTTCATGGATTTCTTTTAGAGGGTATCAAACCTGTTTCAAGTTTCTGTTTCAAACACACAAACCAAAAAATTTAGGAAGATGTTTTAATACCACCACAGTTTTTGATTACAGAAGGACCCATTTTTGAATGGATACTTACTAAGCACCTACTTTATACAAGGAGTTCCACAGGGTTGTTAATAAATCCTTTGATCAAACCTGCTACTGGCTTCGGTTTTAGTTTCAGAGACTTGCAAACTGAACATAAATCTAGTTTTCTTTTTATAGATGCTTTTGCTATGCCTACCATTCATTAAAAAAATGACTTTTAAATTTAACCCAGTGCAAAAGTGCATACTATTTTTAATTACACACAAGGCTTAGATTTAAATGTCTATAATTAATAGTACATTTTTATTGATACTTTCTGATTTATATTTTAAAATGATTTATTTTGAAACATTCTTTTTGTATTTTGCATCTAGCAGCTTGTTGACTTTTAACTAGAAAAGATATTCTTACCATGGTAGTAACTTTTTATCTACTATTAAAAATAAGGAAGTTGGTAGGTAATATAGTAGAGAAAATAATCATGCATCCTAGAATTTATAATTCAAAGAAACAAGTGTTCCTCTTTTTAGATGGTCTTGATACACCCACAGAGCACTGGATATTCGGAACAATTATTGCCATCAATGTTTCTGGATATAATGCAACTGAGTTTCTTGATGCAGAAAGAACCTGTATTCTTCTCTGTGGTGCTATTATTTGTTATGCCTGGAAGGTCTTGAGCATTTTCTGTAGTGCATGAGCTCCAGTGCTTTGTGTTTCCATCATGGGCATAAAAAACTGTCATTTTCAGAAAGAAAAAAAAAAGAAGAAGAGAGAAACACATTTTCTACTGTATTGAGTCTTACTGAGAAAGATTTGCTGTTATAATTTTAAAGCCAATTTAAATTGTATGTACATGAAAAAATAGATTCTCATAAATATTCAACTGAGAAACATTCTATTTTAAACCAACTAAAACTATACTTATATCGATAATCATGATCAATTATAATGTGTTCATCATAAGGATGAGGAGGAATATAATAAAGGAAATAGGAGACCCAGCTTCTTGCCTCAGATGCTTCTCCTTGGCAGAAGACTGAAAAACATAGTTAAATATATTTCACCATTAGCAGCAGAAACCAGGATGTACCACATACATAATCACCAAAGAGAAGTTACATAAAGAAATAAGAGAATGGTAGGCACCAGTGATACTCGAAAAAAAAATTATGAGTAGGAGAGTTTGAAAAGTTTGAAAGTAATTTTTAACAAAGGATGAGGCCAATTTTTTAAGTGGTTTAGAATTTGACCCCACTCTTTAAGAACCTTCAGTGTCTATTATATATCTGGGACCAAATTCAAGGCCCATTAGTAAGATCCTTTATGATATAGCTTTATTTTTATCTATCCAGATCATTCTCTCATTCTTTTCTGTTTTCCATTCTTTATCACCATTCCATAAATAAACACACACACACACACACACACACACACACTCTCTCCTACTTCTTTTTTATTTTTTTAAATACTTCAAGTTCTAGGGTACATGTGCACAACGTGCAGGTTTGCTACATATGTATACATGTGCCATGTTGGCGTGCTGCACCCATTCACTCGTCATTTACATTAGGTATATCTCCTAATGCTATCCCTCTCCCCTTCCCCCTCCCCACAATAGGCCCCGGCACACACCCCTACTTCTACCGGCATGTAGATACATACTTCTCCTTCTCTCCCAAGCTATCCAACTCAATCTATAGGCCCATTGGCCTTTAATCACTTTGACCCACAAATTAATTTCTCAATTTTCTGCATGCCAAAATTATATGTAATCAGTATGTGGCTTTACATGATGAGATGGAGTTCTCTAATTGCTTCAGATTTCTCTAGTAAGATTGTAAGCTCATGGGCCTTTTCTTCTACCTATTTCCTATTCCCACAAAGTATCCTAACTTAATACTAGGCAATAAGTAAATGTTTAATATGGAGAAATATTATTTACATATGATAGAAGAGAAAAAATACTAATTCAAAAAATTGTCCTATCTTTCTATCTCTTTTACTGGCACTCTTTTTGCCCTTGTCCCAGTTGAGATGCTAATTCAAATATTATGTCCAGAACAGGTGAGGTCAGTAAGGGAGGAGAGAGAAAAAAATAAAATCTGTGATTACAATCTATATAAGCCTCTCCTCTCCCCTTTATGAATGAATATACTAAAATATTTTAACGAAAAAAGAACTTTAAAATTTTCTTTAATGATGATGAATTCTAAACTATTCATACTTTGTCACCTCACTCCCTTATGATTGGTTTCAGACAAATGGCCTACAGAATCAGAAAGGCTATATGACATTTTCTTTATAGCTGCAATTTTCATATAAACACGCTAAGCAATATTGAAGCAATATGTTCAACTTTTATAAGACATATTTTTATTTTAGGACATTTTTCACATTCAACGATATTCACAGATGGGGAACATTTTATTAATCAAGGATATCTCTTAATCTATGCTTCAGTAAGGACCTAAATTAGACTCCATTTAATAGATAATTCATTGCAACTTCAAAAAGTCATCATTTAGAAATCAGTTAAGTTCTAGTAGAAATTTTTTAAAGCCACACTTGCACAGATTACTGAGAACAAGATCAAGAACAAGAGTTATGCTTATCAAGTATAAAATACTGCCTTAACATCCATATATGTTCCCCAATAATTGAAATAAATTTATAAAATGTATTATAGAATAACCCAATTTTTATCAGACGTTTCAAATAGAGTGATTGAAAAATCCCTCTGAAACATCATTAAGAATGAGTCCATAATTTCATATTCCATTTCATGTGTTAAGAACATTAACCTAATAGCAACTGAATTTTTAATATATATCTAAGTATACTTTAGAATAATTTTGTTTCATTTCAAATAGATTACAGGCTGTTAACATAAATGCTGTTGAGTTTGGTGTATAATGGCACGCGCTACTTTTATTGAATTATTGTTATCATGATCATAGTTATTTTAAGTCATAAAAAATGGGGACAATTTGGGTGTCAGTTGGACATAAGAGTAAGAAAGGCTTATAATCTTAGTTTATCTGAGACATGAACACCCTGGGTATTTATCAGTGATAAAACTGGATACTTGGATTTCTTGATTTCACAATTTTTTTTTAAAGCAAATGTTGTAAGTTCTAGGTGAACATAAGCCCATTTTTAAAGCTAATACCTTTTTTATACTAAAACCTTCAGTTTCAAAGTTCATCAGAGAATTAAATAATTGTTAGAACCAGGGACAAATAATTATAACCTTTGATTTTGTTAAAGGGTTATGAACTGAATGTCTTTCTCTATTCAGTTAACTGAACTTGGCTATGGTTTGGAATACTGAAGAAGGGATCATAAAGATTTTTCAATTGTTGTAAATCACTTTTCATTCACTCATTCAACAAATATTTATGCACCACCTACATATGTATCTTACATTATACATACTAATCTGGACAGCTGATTGTCTCAACTCCAAAAAAAATTTTACCTTTTTAAAAAGTATTTTAGTAACTAACGTTCCAACTCTAGCTTTTAGATTTTAATCATTAAAGAAGATAAAAATCATCCTACATATTCATACCTGAAACACCTTGTTTCTCAAATCAGGAAAGCAAGTGCTTTATTCTATTAAAAATGATTGGATTCTGGGCGTCTTAATTTAAGCAAAAGACCAGTTATATCATAAAAGTGCATTTTACAGAAAAATGTAAATAAGGGAATAAGACCTTTGGCTTCTAAGCCTACAGAGGTTCCCAACTATGTGGGGATGTGGTTTTATGCAGTGATGCAATGAAGTGATTTGGCTAACCAGCTCCCCAAGCTTCCAGATAGAAGTTAAGTTTCAGCAACATACCAAGAGTATTCATCTATTAGGACTGTGTTGTTTGGTATATTCTGAATTTGGTAAAAAGGAAATGAATTATTATTGATTTTATTTGCATTGGTTTTTAAATCACAAGGAAAGATGCCAAAAAAATGGACAATAGGGATTTATTTTTTAGCTTAGGCGTACCTACCCTGAAGCAAAGCCACATTTTCCATAAATACAGTCAGTGCTGGACAAGCATATGAGAAGAGCAGACTTGTGGCTGGACGGGATTCTATGCTGGTCACTGAGCATAGTACAACACTGTGGATCCGGGAGGACTGAGAGTGACCCATGGTAGCATCAATCCCCTTCAACAGTCAAGTAACTTTTTATTTTTGCAACTTTAACAAGCTGACACTGAAGTGGAGGTAAGATGAGAGACAAATTGGGCTCATTAGAAAGCAGAAGAAATTTATGAACACCTTTTATTTCTCTGGAGCTACTTCTATCTCTCCAGACCGCAATTCACCTGCCTTCCTTTTATTAAAGGGCTAAAGCCTAATATCAGGCTGCCTCCATCATGTCACTGCCACACACATCAGCAGTTGTTTTTTAGGTCAAGAGGTTCAAATGGCTGTTTTGAACGACCATTGCCAATATAAGCATTTCTCTACTGAATTTACTTTAAACTATTCTTCTATTTTGCACAAATTGATATTGCTTTTACTTTGAATTTCTGTATTATTTCAAAACTTTTTGTGAACATCTTTTTTTAAGAAACTCAGATCCAATTACACTGCATTCACTTTTGAAGAAGGTACATTGAAAAATTGCAATTTCCTATTTCTTTTTCTTTGTCACCATTATACAGACTTGAAATTGTTAGGTGCCTCTTCTTTGTAAAGAATTTACCATAAAATTAAGATTTTTCCAGGCTATTGTGGCATAAGGGATCTAGATAAATCCGTGTGTGAATGGAAGCCCACAGAAGGGCACATCAGTGGCCACAAAAGCAAGGCCTCCCACCC
>NW_012108552.1:218574-223274 GCF_000951045.1 Mandrillus leucophaeus | reverse complement strand
AAAGTTCATCAGAGAATTAAATAATTGTTAGAACCAGGGACAAATAATTATAACCTTTGATTTTGTTAAAGGGTTATGAACTGAATGTCTTTCTCTATTCAGTTAACTGAACTTGGCTATGGTTTGGAATACTGAAGAAGGGATCATAAAGATTTTTCAATTGTTGTAAATCACTTTTCATTCACTCATTCAACAAATATTTATGCACCACCTACATATGTATCTTACATTATACATACTAATCTGGACAGCTGATTGTCTCAACTCCAAAAAAAATTTTACCTTTTTAAAAAGTATTTTAGTAACTAACGTTCCAACTCTAGCTTTTAGATTTTAATCATTAAAGAAGATAAAAATCATCCTACATATTCATACCTGAAACACCTTGTTTCTCAAATCAGGAAAGCAAGTGCTTTATTCTATTAAAAATGATTGGATTCTGGGCGTCTTAATTTAAGCAAAAGACCAGTTATATCATAAAAGTGCATTTTACAGAAAAATGTAAATAAGGGAATAAGACCTTTGGCTTCTAAGCCTACAGAGGTTCCCAACTATGTGGGGATGTGGTTTTATGCAGTGATGCAATGAAGTGATTTGGCTAACCAGCTCCCCAAGCTTCCAGATAGAAGTTAAGTTTCAGCAACATACCAAGAGTATTCATCTATTAGGACTGTGTTGTTTGGTATATTCTGAATTTGGTAAAAAGGAAGTGAATTATTATTGATTTTATTTGCATTGGTTTTTAAATCACAAGGAAAGATGCCAAAAAAATGGACAATAGGGATTTATTTTTTAGCTTAGGCGTACCTACCCTGAAGCAAAGCCACATTTTCCATAAATACAGTCAGTGCTGGACAAGCATATGAGAAGAGCAGACTTGTGGCTGGACGGGATTCTATGCTGGTCACTGAGCATAGTACAACACTGTGGATCCGGGAGGACTGAGAGTGACCCATGGTAGCATCAATCCCCTTCAACAGTCAAGTAACTTTTTATTTTTGCAACTTTAACAAGCTGACACTGAAGTGGAGGTAAGATGAGAGACAAATTGGGCTCATTAGAAAGCAGAAGAAATTTATGAACACCTTTTATTTCTCTGGAGCTACTTCTATCTCTCCAGACCGCAATTCACCTGCCTTCCTTTTATTAAAGGGCTAAAGCCTAATATCAGCCTGCCTCCATCATGTCACTGCCACACACATCAGCAGTTGTTTTTTAGGTCAAGAGGTTCAAATGGCTGTTTTGAACGACCATTGCCAATATAAGCATTTCTCTACTGAATTTACTTTAAACTATTCTTCTATTTTGCACAAATTGATATTGCTTTTACTTTGAATTTCTGTATTATTTCAAAACTTTTTGTGAACATCTTTTTTTAAGAAACTCAGATCCAATTACACTGCATTCACTTTTGAAGAAGGTACATTGAAAAATTGCAATTTCCTATTTCTTTTTCTTTGTCACCATTATACAGACTTGAAATTGTTAGGTGCCTCTTCTTTGTAAAGAATTTACCATAAAATTAAGATTTTTCCAGGCTATTGTGGCATAAGGGATCTAGATAAATCCGTGTGTGAATGGAAGCCCACAGAAGGGCACATCAGTGGCCACAAAAGCAAGGCCTCCCACCCTACACAGCCCTCAGGAACTCAATGACTGGGTCTCACACGTCAACCAAACAGAAGAGAAAACACAAAACGAAGGTTATGACTCTTGTTGATGAAATAAATGGCACCATAGGAAGAATAATAAAAACAGCTCTTTTAAGTCTATCGAAATAAAAAGTAATTTCTACGGTATAAATGCCACAATAGGAATGAGTTAATAGGAAAATGGAGTCTGAAAGGCTCTGAAGAGAATGGACTTAATCGTGTCTAAGCTTATGAATCTGATGAATATTCCTATGCAATAATATCACAACAGATTGAATTCTTAATATAGAACGTCACGTTGTTTCAGGAAATTAAAAGGAATTACAAAGTCATTACATAGATTGAAACTTCAGGAGCACAGAAGTATTGTTTTGCTGGCCATCCTGAAAGGCTTCTCCGAAAGTATTTATGTCTCCCAGTTTCTATATGTTACTAATTAATGGGTCACTTCAATTTGTTTATTAGCATAGAACAAATAAGTTCCATGGGGAAAAAAATGTTATTAAGCTCTTCATAGGTTTTGTGCGTCCAAAAATGTATGTGTATTATTTATATTTTTACTTTTAAATGGATTACACCAGTGATATGGTTTGGCTGTGCCCCACCCAAATCTCATTTTGAATTCCCACATATTTTGGGAGGGACCTGGTGGGATGTAATCGAATCATAGGGGCAGGTCTTTCCTGTGCTGTTCTGGCGATAGCAAATAAGTCTCCCCAGATCTGACGGTTTTATAAAGAGGAGTTCCCGTGCACAAGCTCTCTCTCTTTGCCTGCTGCCATCCATGTAAGACAGGACTTGCTCCTTCTTGCCTTCCACCATGATTGTGAGGATTCCCCAGCCATGTGGAACTGTAAGTACATTTAAGCCACTTTCCTTTGTAAATTACCCAGTCTTAGGTATATCTTATCAGCAGCATGAAGATGGACTAATACAACTGGCATATTTTAGAAATACGTCTTTTCACATATCATAACAGGACAAAGCATACAGTTCTATCCAAGAGCCAGAAGACCTGAATTCTAATTCTGATGCTGCCGCTAACTCACTGAGTGACCCTGCCAATGTCAGCTAATCTTTTGGGACCTATTTCATTATTCTCAAAACAACCTCTAAGAAAAACTCTGCTCTCATCCTCAGCCAGTTTCTTTCATTGTTTCAACTATGCCTTTTAAATCTAAGATTAATATAATGAAATTTTCATTTATATTCACTGCACAATTTCTTTTAATGAGATTTTTAATGGACCCATATAATAACAATAATCCCTACTTACATTAATAGTTTGAAAAAATGGCCTGAAAAAATTTACAGAGATTCCAAATGTGTATAAAGGACCTACTTTATGCACAAAAAGTCTTCATTTTATGGGAAACGACTTTAAACAAGTGTGTGTGTGTGTGCGTCTGTGTGTATGTGTGTGTGTTTGTGTATGCATATTTATATATGTTCATATATCCTGAAAGCTATACAAGCCATAAAATGACTAAGGAGAATTTTTTTTCATTGGGAAGAAAAATAATGAATCACATAATTATTTTAAGAGAGGGAAAGAATGACTGAAATAACAAATTAGATGGATGGAACACGTGACGCTTCCAGATTCAGACCCAATGGGGACTTCAGAAGAAGCAGCCACGTATTGTTTTATTTATGGTTATAGGAACCAAATACCTATACAGACAGAAACTAAAAGCTAACAGCATACAATAAAAGCAAGGAAAACTTTGATAATATAGAAATAATTACAGCTTTATAAGATTTGCACCTCAAAACCTATCATCTCTAGCAAAAAGGTATGTTCTCGATCTAGTCATAGAGAGTAGAACCATTACAGGTAAGGGGTCAGCTTGTAATATGGACAACTGCTAGTTAAGGCTAACCTTAAAAAGAGTCGATGACCACCTACAGTGTATTACTTGAAGAACCATAAAATTCTTTCTCCTAAAATATATATTACCTCCTCTATGGCCTAACATTCTTGTCCAGCAAGAGGAGTAACCTCCAGAAGGACACTGTGAAATAGTGTATGTGTAACATCATCGATTTGAGAAGGTCCCACTGCCCAACTCATCCTCTCTCAAACTACAGAGATACCTTGTCCTATCAATTGTCCCCACCACACTCCTGGAAGTTGAGCCTCTCCTGTTCTGCCGGCTTTTGCTTTCTTGTATTTGTCATTTAAACATGTTCATTATTCTCTTGCTTCAAATAGAGGATGAAAAACCCCTCAATCCTACATCTCCCTCCAGCTGTAATGCCTTCTCACCTCTTCTCACATCATCTTCTAGTCACTCTTCATCCTCCCTCCAGCTGTAATGCCTTCTCACCTCTTCCCAGTCAAGCATCATCTTCTAGTCACTCTTCCATCAATGGCAGCCCTGTTTCCTTCACCACTTCTATTCCTAAGGTCCAAGAATATCAGGGCTGGTAAATCTAATGACACTTCTTTTTTTTGAGATGGAGTTTTGCTCTGGTTGCCCAGGCTGGAGTGCAATGGCACAATGTCGGCTCACTGCAACCTCCGCCTCCTGGATTCAAGTGATGCTCCTGCTTCAGCTTCCCGAGTAGCTGGGATTACAGGCACCCACCACCATATGCAACTCAATTTTCATATTTTTAGTAGACATGGGGTTTCACCATGTTGGCCAGGCTGGTCTCGAACTCCTGACCTCAGTTGATCCACCCACCTTGACCTCCCAAAGTGCTGGGATTACAGGTGTGAGCCACCATGCCTGGCCCTAATGACACTTCTTGGTCCATGGGTTGCTTGATTTCTTAGCATCATCTGTCACACTTTACCACTCTGTCTTTCTTGTCATACTCTTCCCTTGGCCTCCACGATACCATGAGCACCTGATTTTCCTCCTACTTCTCTGGCCAGGCCATTTTGGTTTCCTTTGCAGCTTCCACTTTTTCCTTAAACATTGTTATTTATCCTTAAGATGCTACCATAGGTCATTCACACCTCTCTTTTGATAATGTCCTTGGAAAACCTCGTATGTGTCTGTGTATATTATATATATATCTATATAGCTATATATAAAT
>NW_012108552.1:202003-218383 GCF_000951045.1 Mandrillus leucophaeus | reverse complement strand
TGAGACCCTGTCCCTACATAAAAATATATATTTATTTTTATATAATAAATAAGTTAGTGGATGAATGAGTGCAGATTTCCTCCAATTCTCCAATAATGCACTTGGCTTCTGGGAGGTTCACAAGCTCTGCTGGAAGAGCAGACCATGGCAATGAAGAATCCAGAGGGACGCAATATAGTGCAGTGTGAACTAGCCTTCTTCCTTCCTCTCTCCAGATACACCATAAAGTTCCAAGTGAGTTCAAGTTATTATCTCACTAAATTCTCTGTGAAGAAAGCATGATTATCAATCTCATTTTGCAGAGGAAAACATCAAGGTTCTGAGAAGAGAATAACTCGTTAATGATAAATGGTGTCAGGATTCAAATATGTGTCTGCCTGCCTTGTAAGCCCAAGCTCCTGCTCACCATGCTGTCCTGCCTCACCCCATAATAAACATCATATTTTGGTGCTTACTCTCTGCCAGGTTAGTTTCATTAATTACCTAATTTGTCCACTCCCTACTCTAAGATATATAAACTGAGACTTAGAAAGGAAAAGTATTTTGCCTACTGTCAGGCAGATAAGAATTGAAGCTGGATTTTAAACCTAGATCTGCCTGTCTCCAAAGCCCAAATGCATATCCTCTGGATTGTTACCTCTGTTTTGAAAAATTGATTTTTATTAAAAGAGGGATCTTTGGTTAGGGCCACGTGATTAGTCAGGGTCAATTGAGGTTAGAGTCTGCCAACACTGAGCTAGAAGAGAAGGACTTAAATCCTGCCTAGAGACAGCTCTGACCATAACGGATCTTAATAGAACCTAGTCAGGTTGGGATAAGTGATGAAGGCATGAGGGAGAGGCCTAGGAAGAGAAAGGACAGGAATTTGAGGCAATCTGGACAGAGCCTGTCCAGAGGACCAAATGGTTCCAACAACGCAGAATTGAGAACCAGTCTGGCTAAGATATCAAGCCAAGAATGAATGGCTGTTGATAGAAATAATTCAGGGGAAAAAAGTGATAACAAACCTATATTAACTACTTAAAATTTGTTTAGCAAAAGCTCTGGCTATAAACCAAGACACGGTTCCATACTTACGCATATTTCCCTTTCTGTTCATTTTACATCCTATAGTTTGGTCATTCTGCAATGTTGCAATGAGACAGAATTTTCACTGCTCTAATCATTTAATATAGAGCATTTCTTTTAGGTTATAGAGACACTGCTGTGTATGCTACCGTACCACCTAAATGAGGAAACTAGAGGAATAATGTCTTTTTCCAATCCAGGAAAGTAGCCACAATATGGAGTGATCTAGAAGAGACCAGCAGCGTGATAACTGTGACAGATTTTTTCTTTCTCTCAGTTTGCATTAATTGTTTTCTCCAATGTTTGTAATGCAATCGAATTATATTAAAAATAATAATTACTGTTAATTAGAATATGTAAATTAGGCTACAAATATTTTTCCTTTCTCATATGCTAATTGCAAAGAAGAAAGTCTATGTAGAAACCCAAGTGGAGGATCTACCAAATAAGGAAGAGCTGCTTTAGATGCAAAAGTGCCAACAGCAGCGAATTTCTTTGTTTGTTTCACAAGTTCATACATGGAGGTGCGGGTAGTTAATAAATGATATGTTAACAGATGATATTTGTATTCCCCTCTTTGTTAAGAGTCTGACAATACAGTGTGATGGCACCAGTGATAAAGTCAAGAATCTGGAGTCAGGTTGTAGATGTCCCACTAATTAGCCTCGCAGCTTTTAGGCAAATATCCCTCCTGTAGGCTTCTTTTGTCTCATTTGTAAAAACAAGGTATTGGGATACAGGGTTGTTAAGATCTCTTTCTGTTCTGAGATACAGTGATGCTAAGTGAATTGATTCTAACAGCTCTAGTAGTTTTCGTAGCTGAGTATTGAAATCCTGATTGTGAGCCTAGCAACATGACAGTAACACTTAATAGTAGTAATTCATATCACAGGAATTCCCATCTGATGGTCATTCACCCCTCTTCCTTCAACCCCTAGTCTGTAGCTGTTTCTAAACAAAAAAATAAGGCTAGAATGGAAATGGAAGCCAAATTCCCTGCAGCACCCTGAGAGTAGTCCTGTAGCACCTGCTTCTCTATTCTGTCCATTAAAATAAAAAATAAAATCTCCTATGTCCATCTGGCATCATTCAAAGGTTGCCAACCTGGCTTCATTCATGGGTACTAAATCCACTGGCTCTTATCTAATACAAATTTTATACTTTCTATTCATAGACCCAGCATGAATGGAATCAGCAAATTGTGCTATAACTAGTTAGCTGCATTTAATTCCAATAAGCAAACCACAAATTTCATGTAACCAATTTTGCTCTATGTGCTTCAGAACAGATTTAAGAGAGCAATTTAAATTTTTGGAGAAGATAAGACGATTCCAACAGTGCACAGAGTTTATTTTAAAATAACTAATAATTTGAAATCTAAGGTCACATTAAATGACAGAAAATAATAGATAAGTATTCAATAACAAAAATGGAAATTATCATTTAATTGGATGTACACAAATATAATTCTATAAAATAATGGCTATTAATTTTTTTTAAATAAAAAGTGACTGTGGCTATTTACACAACCTTGGGAAAGTTCGCAATTAAAGAGGCAATAAGGAAACAGGAAAACATTGAACATTCATTCCAATAAAAATAGTACCATAAGTATGAGGGGACTTCAAAAAGGTTGTGGGAAAATGGAATTAAAACACAAAAATAAGAATATAAACTTTACTTCTCAACATAAGCTCCATTATGTTTAAGACACTTATAAGTGATGGTATTAGCCATATAGTCCATTTCGAAAGAACTGTGGGTCCTGGGAAGTTAATCATGTCAATAAAGTCTTTTTTACATTATTAACTAAAAAAATGGATGTCCTTTAAAGATTTTTTAGTATTAGAAAACAAAAGGAAGTCAGAAGGAGCCATATCAGGATGGTAAGGTGGATGATAATGATTGAAACTCTTACAAAATTGTCCTTATTTGACGAGAAGAATAAGCAGGAGCATTGTTGGAGGTGAAAACTTCCTAGCGAAGCTTTACTGGGTGTTTTTCTGCTAAACTTTTAGCTTTGTCAACACATTCTCATAATAAGCAGATAATATCATTCTTTATCCCTCCAGAAAGTCAACCAGCAAAATGCCTTAAGTATCCCCAAAAAACTGTTGTCATTACCTTTGCTTTTGACCAGCCTGCTTTTGCTTTGCCTGGACCACGTTCACCTCTTGGTAGCCGTTGCTTTGATTGTGCTCTATCTTCAGAATCATACTGATAAGGCCATGTTTCATTTCCTGTTACAATTCTTTGAAGAAAGGTTTCAGGCTCTTGATGCCGCTTGTTTTAAATTTCCCTAGAAAGCTCTGCTCTTGTCTGCAGCTGATCTAGGCACCATGGCCTTGGCACCCATCAAATGGAAAATTTGCTCACCTGTGATTTTGCAGTTAAGATTGTGTAAGCTGAACCAATTGAGATGTCTATGGTGTTGACTGCTGTTTGTGCTGTTAATCATCAGTCTGCTTCAAACTGGATGCAAGTTAGATTCATTTTCTCTTCCCAAATTGATGTGGATGATCTGCCACTACAGACTTCATCTTTAACGTCATCTCATCTCTTCCTAAAATGAGTTATCCATTTGCAAACTGCTGACTTCACTGGGGCATTGTCCCCACAAAATTTTTGTAAAGCATCAATGATTTTGCCATTTTTACATCCAAGCTTCACCATAAATGTAATGTTTGTTCTTGCCTCAATTTTAGCAGAATTAATGTTGCCCTGATAGGGGCTCTTTTCAAACTGATGTCTTATTTCTGTTAGTGCCTCACGTTCAATTTTGTTCCGATATGCTATAATACATTATAAGAGAGTTTATTTTGATTCAAGAAAATGAAAACTATGCCTAGTTTTTTCATAACATGCATTTTCTATGAACTTTGTGTAGGCATCTCATATACATAATCTACCTAATGGTCTAATGAAATTTCTGTTTGTTATGAAAATATCAAATATCCATTTTGGCTCTTTTCCATAACATTTGATGGAAAATAAAACAGACCGTAGACATCTCAATTGGTTCAGCTTACACAATCTTAACTGCAAAATTACAGTTGAGCAAACTTTCCATTTGATGGGTGCTGGAAAGTAAAAGTGAAATAAGTCACTAAATCTTTTGATGCTAAGTTATAAATATATAAAGGTAAAAACTGAAGAGTTGGTCAGTTGGACAAAAATAAATTCTGGTCTTCTACTGTTTTTCTTTCTAGTTTATGTACATTATCATTCTAGGATACATAATTATGCAAAGACCATAAAAGTGTGTCATATTCCTTAGCCAATTACAAGACGCTTTAATGGCAATTTTTACATTTATTCTTCCTAACCTTGTAAGAACTGTCAAAGCCAAGAAAAAGTGTTACCATATTTCACTCTGACCACTTGCTTGAGCTTAATTTCCACTCTGTTACATATGAACTCTTGACGCACTTTATATAACTAAATGAGGGTAATACAGCAAAACAGGAGAAAGGATGATCAATCAGTAGCTATAAGAAGGTGATAGAGATTTAGAGAGAGCTGTGATTGTTGAAACTAAATGGTATGATGCACTGAGAGAGGATGAGGTAAAATGAGGGAGAACATGTGGTCTGGGCTGTAGCCTTAACTCCAATTCACCTCTAATGAGGCTCAAAATCTGTTGAAGACATTTGGACCCTCTTACCCCCAGTTTCAATAATGTATCTGGCTCTCCTGCCCATTTGCCTCCCCAGCTGTCTCTCCTCCTCACTGCTGAGCCCACTGGACACTCATCTGTAGTTCCAGCTTCTGAGATTCATCTCACTTAGGTGATTTGGCACTGATTCATCCCAGCACAGTGGTTCTAAATGTTGGCTGAATAATAGAGACTTCTAGGTAAGCCCCACACCCAGCTTACACCCCAGACAGATTAAATCTGAATCTGGGGTGGGACTCTGAGCTCACAGGTGTCAAAGCTTCCCATGTGATTCCAATTTGCATCCCATATTGGGAAACACAGGAGCTAGCTCCTGATTCTGATCACAAAATGTTTACCCTGATAATAAATTTGCTTCAGTAACTGGGTTTCTGAAAATTTCTAAAGACTAATTGTACCCATTTGTACTCTAGCTGCAGTAACTAGTTGTATGCCTTATCCTGCGGGCTAGAGTTCTGCTTTAATATTCTGTCCAGTAATGCAGCTTTTCTAAGATGAGGTTCCTCTCTTCTCTAGTTAGCACCATCAAACCTGGACTCCAACACAGCTGCAACAAAACTTCTGATATTCCAAAAGCCTTTTTTTTTTTTTTTTTTTTTTTGAGACAGAGTTTTACTCTTGTTGCCCAGGTTGGAGTACAATGGTGTGATCTGGGCTCACTGTAACCACTGACTCCTCATTAAAGTAATTCTCCTGCCTCAGCCTCCTAAGTAGCTGGGATTACAGCCCCCCCGCCCCCATGCCTGGCTAATTTTTTGTAGTTTTTAGTAGAGATGAGGTTTCACCATGTTGGTCAGGCTGGTCTCAAACTCCGCACCTCAGGTGATCTACACACCTCGGCCTCCCAATGTGCTGGGATTACAGGTGTGAGCCACTGCGCCCTGCCCAGAGCCTCTTCTTATGCTTCACATTCCACAAAACTGTTCATAACCTTTCTATTTAAAAATATATTTTTATTATTAGAGGTAATACTTATCTATTGTTTAAGAAAATACTTAATAAGCCACTTAAAGAAGATGAGATCTGAAGCTGGGTCAATCCTACTCAGAGAAAGGGAGAGAGAGAGGGGTAAACTGTTCTACATTAGGGGGGAAAAAAGAAATTTTGTAAACAAAAGTGAATGAGCCACGAAGAAAGAGAGGGAGAAAGAAACCAGAGTGACATGTGCAGCAAAAGCATTATATAGTCTGGAATATCCCACAGGGTAGGGTAAGTGAAGACTCTGAATAACAGGGATACATAATGTATATGATGTTTGCTTTGAATTTATTTATACGACAGACCATATTATGGACATAATTTTCATAAACTAATGTATACTTGTATGTGTATATGTTCAGGGACAGGGTAAGAATTCAAACAATACAAGAGTATAAAATAAAAAGTAAAATTTTATTGTTTAGCCAAACCCCAATGGAAATAATTCTTAACAGTTTCTTGGTTACCTTTCAAATATTTTTGGTACATATGTAAGAATATATGCGGATAGTACTTATTTTTTAAATGATTAATTCTACATAGGTTCAAACAGTGGTTTTTAAAAAGATCTGCCATTTAAATTAACATAACATGATGATCTGATCATTTTAATGTATTTTATGATATTTATCCAGTGCTTGGTAAGGACTTGGAGCCCAATCTTGCTTGTCACATTCCTTGGATAACGAGTTGAGGTTTGGTGGCCACATTCACTCCTATAAAACGTGATGGGACGTTCTGTTGAAAAGTTGGGTTTTTGAAATTCTGTTCCAAAATCATATCTATTTAAGATATGTTCAAACTGTGGTAGGTACAGTAGGTATGACTAGAAGGCCCAGAAGAGAACAAAGGTATTTTTAATTTAGTTTACCCCTACACTGGGTAGTTTGAAACTATACCCATTACCCCCCAAATCTTTCAAATTTTGTTTTCAATTCCTCTATGTCTTTAATCACAAAACCTTTTACCAGGCTGAGACTTCTTTTTACCTTCAGATTCTGACTTTTAATCTGTATAAAACTCTATAGTGTCCCCTTAAGTGAGTTGAAGCATAGTTGTCCTGCAAAAACTTTATTTCTAACAAATGAAAAAGAAAATCTTCTCTTGAAAATTTTGTAGAGTCATTCACCTCGTAAAACAGATTGGGGCACCTGAGATTTTTCTCAAGAGAGTTACTAAGTAGCTCTTCTCCTATTCCAAGGAGGTAAGTCTTTGATGATGCCCAGTTCTGGGTGGAACCAAGGTTTGGTGTGGGAGAAATTACATTTTTCTTTGTCCAAACTTTATAGTTGATGCTGTTTCTGTGTGTGGCACTAACATTAGGTTTTTTTCAGCAGTAATATCCTGGGGAGATAGAAGACAAAAAGACAGTGGAAAATTGTCAAGTTATGTAAGAACTGCTTAGAACAGAAAGATTTTTGTTCCCTCCCCACTCTACTTACACTGGCCATGAAACTCAAAAGCATGTCCCCATCTTCCCAAAGAGGGCATCTTCCAAAAGTAAGTTGGAGTTGGAGGGCAAAGTGGTGGAGGAGACATGGGGTAAGCTTAGTTCATAGTTATGAACCATCACTGTTATGAAAACAGACTTTATGGTCAATTAAAATTGCAGTATTTAAATGAAAATTGTTATCATATGTTCCCTAAGTAGAAGCAGAATCATATCCACCAATTATTAAGCACCAACTATGTTCCAGGCACTGTGTTATGTGCTTTACATACACAATTTTATCTAAAACTCCCAACAACCCTGTAAAACAAATGTTATTGTCTCCTTTTTAAAGATAAGAAAATTGAAGCTGAAAGAGGTTAATCAATTTGCTCAAAGTCACTGGGGATAAATGGTGGATCTGGAATTCAAATTTAGGTTTCTGGAATTCAAAAACATATGCTGTATTCATTAACAACAGAAGTCTTTATCATGTCAACAATGTAGTTCGAAGACTACAAAAAAAATAAAAAGTTAAGTATTACGACCCAAACAAACTTCTTCATAGGCCCTCTAATTCCATCTTTCCACTCAATTAGGCAGCAAGAATAAGAGAGAAGTTATAAGCAGAAGGATTAAAAGACGTAAGGAGAGCTAGGATGAAGTGGGGAGAGGTACACTAGAAATTCTCAGGCCTACCTCAGAAAAGATATGTAAAGCACTAAATACAGCAGCCATCGCTGTGTTTTAAAAAATGTAGAACAGAATGCTGAGCATGAATCTCTTTTTGTGTTCCCAAGTGACAGCATTTTATGCATTGTTGCTTTTTTGAGGTTACAGAACAGAGAAGTACAGAATTTATCCTCCTGGCTTTGTATTTGCATTTTTTCAGAATTATCGAAGCGCATCTAGATGCAGACAGAATAAAGGCAAAGAATGCCTACACTGAAAATCGTCTGGAAAACAATAAATAGTATTCAGAGTAAATCTACAAAATGTATGCTAGAAAAACACACCAAGAGTACATATTTTTGGCAGATTTGTGCACCTTTACTCACCTACGTACAGAGAAAGACACAGACTTGTTTTCTCATTTATCCTCAAAATTTTCCTTTGAATTAGGAAATCCTTTACAGTAAGGAAAACTAAGCACAATAGTCACAAAATGTTGACCTGCACATGTTAGATTCCGTAGTGTTTTTGTGTGTGGTTGGTTTGGGTTTGAGTTTTGCTTTGTTTTAAAAGATTATTCTATCATCTCTTTTTTAAAAAATGACATTTCAACGCTGAGATTACTAAGCTTAAATATCTCCAGATATCTGAGTGAAAAATTAAGTATGCACATACTTATTTGGTTATAATTACTCAATTATTCTAAAATTATTTATTTAACCCATTTATTTTATATCTATTATATGTAGGCAACATAGAAGAATAGGAGAAAGAATAATAAGATTGTATGCCTTCCACAAAGAAGCTTAGAATCAATTAACACAGCAAAGGTGAATGCGTACATTATGATAATAATATAACTACTATCGTACTTACAGGAACTATGTCATAAAAGGGAAAAAAAATATAACCAGCCAGAAGACCAGGAGTAGCTTGATGGAAAAGTAGCATTTGAGTTGGGTCTAGGAAATTATTTGACATAGGCAAAATGAGGAATTAAAAATAGCAGCATTCAGAAGCATGAAATATTAGAAGCATGAAGCTGGAAAAATTTAAATCATAATTTGGGGTATGGCATATATTCTACTTAAATTGTAGTCCAATATATATGTTGAAAATATTCTCAGAAAAGTAAATTTGGGTTCAAATTTGAAGGCTTGCAAGGGCTGACTGCACAGATAATTATGAGGAATATAAAGAGTAGAGGTGGGGTTTGTTGTTGTTGTTGTTGTTGTTGTGGAAGGAATGCAATGATTTCCATCTTTAGACACTAAGGGCACTATGTCATGTAGGCTCAACTTCACCAGCGTGGAAGAAAAAATAATTTACCAGGACCTGAGTCATATTCGGTAGACGGGAAAATAGAACTGAATAGAAATGCCATAACAGCTAAGCAATAGCAAGGGCCCAGCTGAGATTGACAGCATGAGAGGATATGGGACCCAACAGTGCCATTTTGTCACTTTATTCAACAAAGTTGGAACAGATAAATAGGCAATGTGATTAAGGTTATCACTAATTAAAAGCATGTCACAAAGTCAAGACTGCAAAGAATTTTAGGATGCCACAAAAAATATTGAAGAGACATACCAAGAAGTCTGGCCTGGTTAAGAATGCAAGTGAATGCACAAAGTCATGTAACACAAGTCACATGGATGGCTAGAGAATAGTGGGGAGTCTGTGAGTTGGAGATCATGAAAGGGAGAAACAGAAGCAGTAGGCGTGAGGGAAAAGAAAAAAGTGGAGAAAGACCCTCTAGACCCACAGAACATTATTTCATGCTAATGGATTTCAAAATATATGTATTCCAATAGTGAGGATAAAAACACTGGTATTTATTTAAAGTGGAAAAAGCCGAAGGAATACTCAGAGAAGAATGAAGGGCTTTTGCAAAGCATAATGCAGAAACTCACAGAGGACAAAAAAGGAGAAGTAGTAGGATAGAGCAGGTGTGGAAAGAGCTGAAGTGGAATAAGTACAGGTACCATAAGAGGAAGAGGAGGTACTGAGTGTCACAGGCAAGAGAGAAGCTGAAAATTCCAATCGGGGAGCTGTTATGTGGGTGAATTTTTCTTTAATAAAAGGTTTGGAGACTTGATTAGTCCTGGTGGACCAACTGAAATGGGGGTCATTGGAACTAGGCCATATAACAAAGGATCACAAACTGGGTGGTTTAAATAAAAGCAAGGTATTATCTCATTGGTCTAGAGCATATAAGTCTGAGAGATCAAGGTGTTGGCCAGGTTGGTTCCTTCTAAAAACTGTGAGGGAAAAGCTGTTTCACGCTTCTTGCCTAGATTCTGGTGGTCTATGGCAATCTTTGGCTTTCTTTGTCCCATGAAAGCATTACCCCATCTCTGCCTCTGCCTTCATTTTCACATGCTGTTCTCTGTTTGTGTGTGTGTGTATGTGTCTGTGTGTGTGTGGGGGGGTATGTGTCCAAATTTCCCCATTTTATAAGGATATGAGTCATATTAGAGCTCCACCCTACCCCACCATGACCTCATCTCAACTAGTTACATCTGCAAGGACCCTTTTTCCAAATAAGATCATATTGTGAGATACTGGGGTTAGTACCTCAACATACAAACCTTGAGAGAATATGCTTCAATCTATAACAGTCCACTTAGCATAATGTTTGTGGAATTGGAGCTATGACATTCAGTCCCTCTAAGAACTTTATGGTCTTGATATCGCCTCACAGTTTCAAACACTGGGGAAGAAGTAGGTAATCGTGAACTACTGCATGTTTGGCCTCGTGCAGACAGCCTTTGGATAACTGACTGTAGTTTTTGCATTTTGTATGAATGCTTAGACATTCATATATTCATAAATACAATCTGTGTGCATATAACTGTCTGCTAAAATGACCATATACAAGTCATTCAAGTGTGAAGTGTAGAAGTGGGAATAATGCAAAGGAAGGCAAATTTGTAATATGATAATCCACAGGACAAGCATTACCATTCCATGCTGAATTCCTGAGATGTTCTCTCTGCAAGGCTGAAAGAGGAGTTCAGCCTTAGGCCATAAGACAATCAATGCAAGGTTGATGAACTGCAATTAAAACATGTCAAGATCTAAAAGTTATTGAAGACAAATGGTCCTTTATTGAAGATGTTTCTCAAAGATAGGATACGTGATAGTCCTAGGAGACAAGAAATCAGTTCTAGAAAAGTCTTGGCCTAATAATCCTTCAAGAAAAGTTGACAACATTCAAAATGTCAAGGTTTTTAACAATCCAGAAAAATACCATTTATGCCTTTGATTTTCCAAAGAATTCCTCAAAAGTAAGTTCAAAGAATTTAATGATAAAAAGACTTGCCCTTTAGAATTCCAAAAAATAACAAAAAGGTGATAGATAAAACTCCCATCTGCCTAGGACAGAGCACCTGGGGGAAGGGGTGGCTGTGGGTGCAGCTTTAGCAGAGTTAAACGTTCCTGCCTGCTGGCTCTGAGGAGAGCAGCAGATCTCCCAGTACAGCACTTCAGTTCTGCTAAGGGACAGACTGCCTCCTCAAGTGGGTCCCTGATCCCTGTGCCTCCTGACTGGGAGACAACTCCCAGCAGGGGTCGACAGACACCTCATACAGGAGAGCTCTGGCTGGCATCTGGCAGGTGCCCCCCTGGGACGAAGCTTCCAGAGGAAGGAACAGTCAGCAATGTTTTCTATTCTGCAGCCTGTTCTGGGGATGCCCAGTCAAACAGGGTCTGGAGTGGACCACCAGAAAACTGCAGCAGACCTGCAGCAGAGGGGCCTGACTGTTAGAAGGAAAAGTAACAAACAGAAAGGAATAGCATCAACATCAACAAAAAGGATGTCCACATAAAAATCCGATCCAAAGGTCATCTACATCAAAGACCAAAGGTAAATAAATCCATGAAGATGAGGAAAAACCAGCACAAAAAGGCTGAAAATTCCAAAAACCAGAATGCCTCTTCTACTCGAAAGGACCACAACTCCTTGCCAGCAAGGGACAAAACTGGACAAAGAATGAATCTGACAAATTGATAGAAGTAGGCTTCAGAAGGTGGGTAATAACAAACTCCTCCAAGCTAAAGGAGCATGTTCTAATCCAATGCAAGGAAGCTAAGAACCTTGAAAAAAGGTTAGAGGAATTGCTAACTAGAATAACCAGTCTAGAGAAGAACATAAATGACCTGATGGAACTGAAAAACACAACACGAGAAATTTGTGAAGCACACATGAGTATCAATAGCTGAATCAATCAAGCGGAAGAAAGGATACCAGAGATTGAAGATCAACTTAATGATCTAAAGCGGGAAAACAAGATTAGAGAAAAAAGAATGAAAAGGAACAAACAAAGCCTCCAAGAAATATAGGACTATGTGAAAAGACCAAACCTACATTTGATTGCTGCACCTGAAAGTGATGGCAAGAATGGAACCAAGTTGGAAAACACTCTTCAGGATATTATCCAGGAGAACTTCCCCAGCCTAGCAAGACAGGCCAACATCCAAATTCAGGAAATACAGAGAACACCACAAAGATACTCCTCAAGAAGAATAACACCAAGACACATAATTGTCAGATTTACCAATGCTGAAATGAAGGAAAAAATGTTAAGGGCAGCCAGAGAGAAAGGTTGAGTTACCTACAAAGGGAAGCCCATCAGACTAACAGTGAGTCTCTCTGCAGGAACCCTACAAGCCAGAAGAGAGTGAGGGACAATATTCAACATTCTTAAGGAAAAAAAATTTTAACCCAGAATTTCATATCCAGCCAAACTAAGCTTCATAAGCAAAAGAGAAATAAAATCCTTTACAGACAAGCAAATGCTGAGAGATTTTGTCAGCACCAGGCCTGCCTTATAAGAGCTCTTGAAGGAAGCACTAAATATGGAAAGGAAAAATTGGTACCAGCCACTGCAAAAACAAATACAAAATTGTAAAGACCATCGACACTATAAAGAAACTGCATCTAACGGGCAAAATAACCAGCTAGCATCAAATTGACAGGATCAAATTCCCACATAACAATACTAACCTTAAATGTAAACAGGTTAAATGCCCCAATTAAAAAATACAGACTGGCAACTTGGATAAAGAGTCAAGACCCATCGTTGTGTTGTATTCAGGAGACCCATCTCACATGAAAAAACACACATAGGCTCAAAATAAAGGGATGGAGGAATATTTACCAAGCAAATGGAAAGCAAAAAAAAACAGGGTTTGCAACCCCAGTCTCTGATAAATCAGATTTTTAACTAATAAAGATCAAAAAAGAGAAAGAAGGGCATTACATAATGGTAAAGTGACGAATGCAACAGGAAGAGCCAACTATCCTAAATATATATGCACCCAATACAGGAGCACCCAGATTCATAAAGCAAGTTCTTAGACAAGGAGACTTAGACTCCCACACAATATTAGTGGGAGACTTTTAACACCCCACTGTCAATATTAGACATATCAACAAGATAGAAAATTAACAAGGATATTCAGGACTTGAACTCAGCTTGGGACCAACAAGACCTAATAGACATCTACAAAACTCTCCACCCCAAATCAACAGAATATACATTCTTCTCAGCACCACATCACACTTTTTCTAAAATTGAACACATAATTGAATGTAAAACACTCCTCAGCAAATGCAAAAGAACAGAAATCATAACAAACAGTCTTTCAGACCACAGTGTAATCAAATTAGAACTCAGGATTAAGAAACTCACTCAAAACCACACAACTAGATGGAAACGGAATGACCTGCTCCTGGATGACTACTGGGTAAATAACGAAATGAAGGCAGAAATAAATAAGTTCTTTGAAACCAATGAGAACAAAGACATAACATACTGCAATCTCTGGGACACAGCTAACACGTGTTTAGAGGGAAATTTATAGCACTAAATGCCCACTGGAGAAAGCAGGAAGGATCTAAAATTGATACCCTAACATTGCAATTAAAAGAACTAGAGAAGCAAGAGCAAACAAATTCAAAAGTTAGCAGAAGACAAAAAATCACTAAGACCAGAGCAACACTGAAAGAGATAGAGACACAAAAAAACCCTTCAAAAAATCAATGAATCCAGGAGCTGTTTTTTTTGAAAAGATTAACAAAATGGACCTCTAGCCAGACTAACAAAGAAGAAAGAAGAATCAAATAGACACAATAAAAAAAATGAAAAAGGGGATGTCACCACTGATCCCACATAAATAAAACTACCATCAGAGAATATTATAATCACCTCTATGCAAATAAACTAGAAAATCTAGAAGAAATGGATAATTTCTGGACACCTACACCCTCCCAAGACTAAACCAGGAAGAAGCTGAATCACTGAATAGACAAATAACAAATTCTGAAATTGAGGCAGTAATTAATAGCCTACCACCCAAGAAAAGCCCAAGACCAGATGAATTCACAGCCGAATTCTACCAGAGGTACAAAGAGGAGCTGGTACCATTCCTTCTGAAACTATTCCAAACAATAGAAAAAAAGGGACTCTTCCCTAACTCATTTTATGAGGCCAGCATCATCCTGATACCAAAACTTGGTAGAGACACAACGACCAAGGAAAATTTCAGGCCAATATCCCTGATGAACATTGATGTGAAAATCCTCAATAAAATATGGGCAAACCGAATCCAGCAGCACGTCAAAAAGCTTACCCACCACAATCAAGTCGGCTTCATCCCTGGGATGCAAGGCTGGTTCAAAATATGCATATCAATTAATGTAATCCATCAAATTTACAGAACCAATGACAAAAACCATATGATTATCTCCATAGATGCAGAAAAGGCCTTCAATAAAATCCAACACCCCTTCATGCTAAAAACTCTCAATAAACTAGGTATTGATGGAACATATCTCAAAATAATAAGAGCTATTTATGACAAACCCACAACCAATATCATACTAAATGAGCAAAAGCTGGAAGCATTCCCTTTGAAAACCAGCACAAGAAAAGGATGATCTCTCTCACCACTCCTATTCAACATAGTATTGGAAGTTCTGGCCAGGGCAATTGGGCAGGAGAAATAAATAAAAAGTATTCAAATAGGAAGAGAGGAAGTCAAACTGTTTCTGTTTGCAGATGACATGATCCTATATCTAGAAAATCCCATCGTCTCAGCCCAAGAAAAGCTTCTTAAGCTGATAAGTAACTTCAGGAAAGTCTCAGGATACAAAATTAATGTGCAAAAATCACAAGCATTCCTATACACCAATAATAGACAAACAGAGAGCCAAATCATGAGTGAACTCCCATTCACAATTGCTACAAAGAGAATAAAATACCTAGGAATACAACTTACAAGGGATGTGAAGACCTCTTCAAGGAGAACTATAAACCACTGCTCAAGGAAATAAGAGAGGAAACAAATAAATGGAAAAACAGTCCATGCTCATGGATATGAAGAATCAATATCATGAAAATGACCATACTGCCCAAAGTAATTTGTAGATTCAACACTATCCCCATCAAGCTACCATTGACTTTCTTTGCAGAATTAGAAAAAACGACTTTAAATTTCATATGGAACCAAAAAAGAGCCTGTATAGCCAAGACAATCCTAAGGAAAAAGAACAAAGCTGTAGGAATCATGGCACCTGATTTCAAACTATACTGCAAGGCTACAGTAACAAGAATAGCATGGTACTGGTACCAAAACAGATATATAAACCAATGGAACAGAACAGAGGCCTCAGAAATAATGCCACACATCTACAACCATCTGATCTTTGACACAGCTGTCAAAAACAAGCAATGGGGAAAGGATTCCCTATTTAATAAATGGTGTTGGGGAAACTGGCTAACCATAGGCAGAAAACTGAAACTGGACCCCTTCCTTACACCTTATACAAAAATTAACTCAAGATGGATTAAAGACTTAAACATAAGACCTAAAACCATAAAATCCCCAGAAGAAAACCTACGCAATACCATTCAGGACATAGGCATAGGCAAAGGCTCCATGACTGAAACACCAAAAGCAATGGCACCAAAAGCCAAAATTAACAAATGGGGTCTAATTATACTAAAGAGCTTCTGCACAGCAAAATAAACTATCATCAGAGTGAACAGGCAACCTACAGAATGGGAGAAAATTTTTGCAATCTATCCATCTGACAAAGGGCTAATATCCAGAATCCACAAGGAACTTAAACAAATTTACAAGAAAAAAATCAAACAACCCCATTAAAAAGTGGGCAAAGGATATGAACAGACACTTCTCAAAAGAAGGCATTTATGCAGCCAACAAACATACAGAAAAAAGCTCATCATCACTGGTCATTAGAGAAACGCAAATCAAAACCACAGTAAGATACCATCTCACCCCAGTTAGAATGGTGATCATTAAAATGTCAGGAAACAACAGATGCTGGAGAGGATGTGGAGGAATAGGAACGCTTTTACACAGTTGGTGAGAGTGTAAATTGGTTCAGTCATTGTGGAAGACGGTGTGGTGATTCCTCAAGGATCTAGAACCAGAAATACCATTTGACCCAGCAATCTCATTACTGGGTATATACCCAAAGGATTATAAATTATTCTACCATAAAGACACATGCACACATATGTTTATT
>NW_012108552.1:193479-201453 GCF_000951045.1 Mandrillus leucophaeus | reverse complement strand
AATGCTCTCCCTCTCACTTCTCACCTACTCACCTTCATGTTTGAGCTAACTTCCCACTACCACCTTTGCTCCCAATTTATGTAGGGTTCCTGGAACCTTCAGAATATCACAGTTCTGACACACATGTGTATTTGTAAAAAATTGTTTAATTCCTGCTTCTCTGCATTAGACTCTAATGTTTACCAGAGCAAGTGAAGGGAAAATGTCTTTTTTGTTCACCATTGCATCCCCAGTGCAAATAGGTATTTCACTGTTTGTGGGAAAACATGAATAAACAAAGACTTTAAGGCAGAAGGACTAAATAGCAAACCGTATTTACTCTAAGTTGCTTGACTAGTTCCAATAAGAAAAGGGAAGAAAATGTATACCTATTTTATAATATTCTGTGTAGATCTACTTTTTCTTAAATCTCCCACCATTTCCAGGCCTTCAGTTTCCACAGGAAATGTTGGAGTCAATACCAGGACTTCAAAAAGAACACTTTGGCACCATAAACACTCCATCAGTAGTATCCAAGGATCACACTCAAGCAGCCAATTGCATGCTTTTCACACAACCCCAGAAAGTTGCAATCCCCCATTAGAGGACCAAAGTGGGAGAATAAATCTCTTTTCCTAGATTTTAGCACCTAATTATATCAAAACATAGACTGCCCACTAATTCTAGAAAAAACACAGAGATGGTATTCACCAACAGTTAAAGTAGTGAAAAACAAGCTTTTACTCCACTATTTTGCAATATCAATTAGAAAATACTCTCTTAACAGGTTCCTGTCTGGATAGGTTTTTGAATTGTGAAATGCCTTTCACTGTAATTGAAATGAATCATTCATTCCCTATGGAAATGTTCTGCACTTGAAATTGCACACAACAGTGAACTGCAAAAATTAATTTATCCTGAAGAGGGAAATTTAATATTTATATAAATGTGCACACACACACACACCCTTGTTTTCTGTCCAGTGAAATTTGGAAACTGAGGAAAACATTCTTCTGCATCACATTTCTGTTATAAACTTTCCCTGTGCATGATGAAAACCACTTTCCCCTGGTTTATCCCTGAGGATAAAAGCAAATACCTGCTCTAGAGGAATCAGTCTATGTTCAATGAAGGCATACAGAACCTTCATAATTCAAACACACCAATCTATGGTGATGATGGTGGGAAGTGAGGAGTGGGGAGAGAGAATGATCTAATACGTAAAATGAAAGAGTATTAACCAAAGTTATATAGCAATGAGAACTATATTTGCATTCAAACAATGAGCAATATTTGCATTCAAACAATGAGCAAGTTAGTTGAAATTATAGATAAGTCATATTTGACAACGCATTTGTAAGATTCTCTATGACAGCTTAAATTATTATTTGTAATATATACTCCATTTAATTGTCAAAAGATTTAGAACAGCTTGCAATAAAAGTAGATCATAAGTAAACAGGTGATTAAATATGAAAATAGAGATCACAACTGTGAAATGGAAAGATATTTGCAGGATAGTGGTTGAAAAACTAAAATAATTACTAAAAATTGAGCACTGAATTTGACTAAGAAATGTCCTCATGGACAGTCCAGAAATGGAAACTTAATGGAAGTTTAGCTCTTCTTGATTAAAAATCTCATGTCAATTGCACTAGGGGGGGAAATCTTTTTTTCTCATCCTAAGTTCCACAAGAAATTTTCTGCATGACTTCTTATACAAATGGAAGATTAGATAATAACATAATGGACCTGTTCAAAGTGATTCTGAAAAATATAAAACTGTTTTTCATTAACTATTTTTCATTTCGCCCCTCTTATAAATTGGATAGTAAAGCATTAATCATTGAAGGTATTCCTCAGGGTAGCTAAATTAATACAGTCCGAATATTTACTCTGGAGTGATCCAAGTAACTGCAAGGGACAGAACTGATAGACCATAGAAAACTGTCACTCAAACCGCTTTAAGCCAGGGAAAACTATTCCAGCTTACTGAGAAACTCGACATGTAAAACGTAAAAGTACAGGTGCTCTGACTGAAGATGGGATAGGGGAAGTCTGAGACCCTACCTTTCAGTTCCCCTCTTTACTTTACTCCTCCACCCCTGTCTCTGGTCAGCTCCAAGGATCTAGTAGACCTCAGACTGGAGTATAGATGCACTGTGTGTTATGAAAGAGAAACTCACATGCATAAGGGAGCAGAGTGTTCCCTTGAAAGTTATTACTAACAGACTGCCAAAGAAAAGTGTATTTCTGAAGAGTGCCCTGCATAAAATAAAATAAATCAGTATCAAAGCAAATTCTATATGAGTTCTCATGAGTTTAAGACAGAGTTTTAAAAAAATAAAATATACAGGCTTTTCCCCTAAATTTATAAGACATTGCTAATTATTGCTGAAAAGTTAGAAGATTCAGAGACCACAAAAATTAAAATGATATATAACCCTACTTCTCAGAGAAAACCAATAACATTTTATTATATCTTCTTTTTGTATGCACTCATACATACTTTGAAAAAATAGATTAGGATGAATACACTTCTTAGAAACCTGTTATTTTTACATATTATAAGTATTTTTCTACTTTATTAAGTATTCTTCCAAGGTATCATTTTTCATGTCTTCATGATGATTGTATGGTTGAAACAATCTTGCCAGTATCCAACATCTGGCCACATAAGTTATCTGTACAGTTAATCAACTGTGCTACAATGAACATTCTAGGATACATAATGTATAATCAACTGTGCTACAATGAACTTTCTAGGAGATACGTCTTTGCTTTTTTTCATAACGAATTTTTTAGAACCACATTGCTGAATCAAATGTCAAGCTATGTCTAAGTATTTTGATGCCCATAACTAGTTTGCCCTCACAACAAAACAAGAACGTTGTAGAAATTTACAATTGCAGCAGGTTTGCTTCCTTAGGCAGCAAATTCTCAAATGGAAGTTAGTGTACTAGATGTTTATTAAAGAGAGCTCTTAGAATCAATTTCTGTGGAAGGAAGGATTGTGCAGAGGTAGCAGCGGAGCCACAATGAAAGCTCAACAGTAACTCTCAGCTGACTCCGTGGGGAGCTCTGAAACTAGACTGGTTCTTCAGAATTGTCCTGAATTGGGCTGACACGACTAGGGATTTATACATCCCCATTTTTTCCACTGAGGCCATCCCTGAAGCGCTGCAGATAAGACAGTTCCAGCAGGTAGCTCAAAAATTGCTCCCTTGAACGAGGACGTGGGCCACATATCACAATGTGGCCACACATCACAATGTGGCCACACACTAATATCTCCAGCACGTATGAGCAAGTCTGGTTTCCCTCACTTTGACACCACACTAATATGACACCTTTTGGTATCATTAACTATTTCACTCCTGTCATTTGAAAGGTGAATAATGGCATCTTGTTTATTGGCAATTTGGGTTTTTTGTAAATAAGTAGCTTATTCTTGATTTTTGCCCATTTTCCTATTAGAGTGATTTGCTTGGTTGGGGGGGATTGATTTGTTCTTTTTTGAAAAGCTCTTTACCTACTAACAGTATTAACCCTCTTGTAAACAATGCAAATATTCTTTCTCGGCCTATATGTATATCCAAAGTTGTTACAATATTTGATGGCAGAAACTTTCAGTTTATGTGGTTAAATCTTTTTATCTTCTTCTTTATGATTTCTGACTTGGGAACCTTGGTAATTGTGCTTAGAAAGGTCTTTGTCACTCCAAGAGTGTATCAATAGTGACCTATATTTTTATTTATGTATAATGTTTATTTTATCAGGAAACTCTTGCCATAAATAAGGTAAAGAAATAATATTTCCCCAAATAGTCAATTATCTCAACACCATTTATTGAATTATTTATATTTTCTCTGATATTTTGAAATATCAGAGAAAAATTCTAATATTCTTACTATACTAACATCCAATGAATTTCTAATCTATTTTCAAAGTCCCTATTGAAAAAATGATTCATGAATAGTGTGCTTCAATGTGTCACACTGCACGGAATGCCTTGTATACATATTTTACCCAAAGTTTCCTAGTATCTCTCAAAAAGAGTAATTTGACATAAAAAAAAACTAAATTAAATACTAAAAATGAACATAACTTTCGATTCTGAATGGAGACTTTAAATTATGTCCAGCAACTGCTTTACCTATAGAATGCTAATATTATTTAGAATCATTATAAACCACTTAGGTACCTTCTGTTTAAATAGCCAAGATGATTCTTTCTATTACTCTAAACCCAAGAGATTTAATCCTATTAAAAGTAATTCACATTAGCATCATTAAGAAGATAATCCTATCTGGCCTACATGCAGTTCCTTCCCTACTTCGTTTCTTCGTTTTTCTCTTTCTTTCTCTCTTCTATTTTTTTTCTCTAAACAATACAACTTAGCTATGTGTTTCTTTTGCCTACAAGAGAAAGAAACAGAAAGATAGAGGGGCCAATTTGGACAATGCTATCTCTACAGCTCTTTCTGCCTTTACATCAAGCAGTCAATCTCTATACAATAAGTTGATAATAAAATAGCAGTTACACACATTTAATAAAATAATTTAGTTGCTGAAATTCTGCCCCATGAAGGGCACCATACTCTGCCTTTTACCTAAATAAAGACAGTCAGTCATCTTTTCTGTTGGGGGAAAAATTAGTCTGGTTCAACTTCAAGCCCTGGGTCACCTGGAGGAGTTGGATTCCAATCAAAAGTTTCAAGCATATTTTCTACACGTATAGAGAAATGAGTGTAGTAGTCATTAATACCTTTGACCACACAACATTTCTCTTACCTTCTTTTGGAAACAGTGGTGCTTGCCTCCGTTAGGGAGCTTTCCCTCTTCCTCCAGTTCTGACTCTAAGATATACTCCAAAAAGAATCTGCCCTGTTTTTACATAATCCTCTTGTGCACACTATCACAGGTGGATACCCTACCACAAGTGGGTACTCTTCCTAAAATGAGCCATTCAGGATTTCTCTTTTGGATTTTTTCTAATTAAACTAAGGAGAGAACTTATTTTCTGGGACAAAACATGTAAGGTAGGAAGCCAATAGGCATAAGCAGCCATAGGATCCTGCCTTCTGGGATATGTCAAATTGCAACAGGTGAAGCTGAAATGGAAAGACAGAGAAACAATAGAATCAACACCTGCCTTTGAACCTCTGGTTCCATTCATCCACAAAGCCTTTCATAGTCGGCTTTCATAAATAACAAATTCCCCATTTGTGCTTAAGCTACAAGAGTGATGATTTTATTACTTGAAATACAAAAATTTCTGACCAATGAAATTACTCCTTCCATTGGTCCTAAACAAAGAGCAAAGGGGGAAATTACAGAACACTAAGTTTATAGGAGATGGGGCAACATTATAGAGAACCCTGTAGGTCATGACAAAGAATTTGAAATTAGCAATGGGAAGCAAATTTGTAGGATTTGACCAGAGATGATTTAATATAATTTGCACTTTTAAAGATGAACCTTATTGCTGTGTGCAAAACAGATTATAGATGACTGAGAAGGTGGGGAAGTATGAAACACTTGAGACTCCTTAGGAAATGCTTACAGTGGTACTGGTGAGAGAGGCTGGCAGCTTACACTACTAAAGTAAGAGGAGTGAAGATAGTGAGAAGTGGTTGGAAGCTGGAGTTATTTTTGCAGTAAACCAACAGGGCTTGTTGAAAGAATGCAGTATTTCCTTAGGATACATTCCTAGGGGGGATATTATGGGGTCAGAAGATAAAAATATCTTTCTTATGTCTTTTTTAAAGTGAGTATAACAATTTGCAAATCCTGATTATAAGGGACTCATTTCTCCCCTCCCCATGCTTAAACAAACACTGGATATTCTCATGGGTTTTTAGAAAATCTTTGCTAATTAGATAAGCAAACAAAAAATAGTATTGCATTATAGTCTTAATGACACTTGTAATATTGAAAAAAATGTAAGCATGGATTATTTTCTTTGTGGGAAAATGATCATTTCTTATTTTTTGTCCCTTATGTATTAGGTTCTTTGTGTATTTCTTATAAATTTATATGAAGTCATATAAATATCTTTTGTTAAAAATATTAATCTTTTGTTCTATTTGTTGTAAGTATTTTCTTATGTTACTGTTTGCCTTGTGGTTTTGGATAAATCCTTTTTATTATTTGTAATGTTTCAGTTATTAATGAACTATCTATCCAACTTGTATTAATTAATTTCTTCTTGATCAATTGCCTTTAAGCTTAGAAAGTTCACATAGCCCAATCAGGAAATCTTATAAAAATCTGTGCTTTTGGTGGTGGTGGTGGTGGTGGTGGTGATGGTGGTAGTAGTAGTAATTTTTGGTTTAACTTTTTTCCCTACATTTAACTGATTGAATCCTCCTAAATTCTATTTTGTTTGTGCTATGAAGGATCACAATTCACTGTTTTCCCAATTGTCTCAAACTGTATATTAGATAACCAGAGAAATATTATTAAAGAATAACAAAAAGTATGCAGGCATGCAATATGATAAAATCACAGTGCTTGGTAACCAGCTAAGGGTAGTGAAAGAAATAGCATTAAGATTTCATACTCTAGAGCAACATTTTCCTAATCGGTATGCCTCAGAACATCAACCTTCTGAGCCAATTCCTGAAATAAGGGTATTACTTGAATAAGTTTGGGGTACCCTACCATATCCCCCTCCCACATGGAAGAATAGTGGGGCACATTTGTATCAAAAACTTGAGAAGTATTACTGCAATTTGTTTAACTCTACTAACTTAGTGTTTCCCAAATCTTTTTAAATAAGAACCTTGCTTCAAATAACTGCTATAAACTGAACGTTTGTGTTACTCCCAAAATTTGGATGTTGAAAGCCTAACTGCCAATGTGAAGGTATGATGAGACGGGGCCTTTAGGAGGTAATTAGGTTAAGAGTGTGAAGCCCTCTTGAATGGAACTTGTGCCCTTATAAGAAGACACAGGAGAGCTTGCTTCTCTGCTGTCTGTCATATGAAGATATAGTGAGAAGACAGTCATTTTTCAGACGAAGAAGGAGGCCCTTTACAGAACCTGACCTTGCTGGTTCCTTGATCTAGGACTTCCCAGTCTCCAGAATCAGGAAAAATAAATGTCTATTGTTTAAGCCACCCAGTTTATAGTACTTTGTTATAGCAGTCGTAAGTGACAAACACCAGAAACAACAAAAGGCATAGGTGTACCATGGAACACACATGAGGTCATAACAGTAATGATTTCAAGATGTATTCAGACCAGTGCTCCATCTTCTGCAATATGGTTTATTGTGTTGAGATTCTATTTCTGTCTGCATATTATACCAAATAAGTAGCTGTTTACATACAAAATCATACTTAATTTTGTAATATAGTAACTATTTTTTAAAATCTTGCAGTTTTAACTCCATGATATATAGGATTCAAAATAAATGCATATAGTTCATGTCATTTAATATATAATGCTGTATTAGTCCATTCTCACACTGCTGTGAAGAAATACCTAAGACTGGGTAACTTATAAAGGAAAGATATTTAATTGATTTACAGTTCTACAGAGTTGGGGAGGCCTCAGGACACTTACAATCATGGTGGAAGGTGAAGCAAACATGTCCTTCTTCGCATGGCAACAGAAGAGAAAAGTGCAAAGCAAAGGGGGAAAAAAAGCCCTTTATAAAACCATCAGATCTCATGAGAACTCACTATCATAGCATGCCCCCATGATCTCCCCCCATGAACTGCTGCCATGATCTAATCACCTCCCACCAGGTCCCTCCCCCAACACATGGGGATTACAATTCAGATGACAATTCAAGATGAAATTTGGGTGGGGACACAGAGCCAGACTACATCAAATGCTAAGGTGTGTATTTCTATAACTGGAAAAAATGCTTCACCCACTCTGAAAAAGAGACTTTTTTAACTCCCACTAACATCATTCAGTTACTCTGATTAAGATAAATGAAACATAAGAAAGAAATGGTGAAGTGAGATAATACCTAAAATTT
>NW_012108552.1:181227-193229 GCF_000951045.1 Mandrillus leucophaeus | reverse complement strand
CCCGTCTCGGCCTCCCAAAGTGCTGGGATTACAGGCTTGAGCCACCGCGCCCGGCCGCTATTTTCATCTTTCATAAATTGATAAGGTCACCTATACTATCCCTGATAATAATACACTATGTCTTTAATGTATGTTAATATAAATATTTGAACTAGTGAAACATCACCAAAGAACCAGAATCTGTCTTAAGAATAACATGACTTCAGATGACTTCATTCTCTAAAAATAACCACACACAGCAGTATTTGTTGCAACAAAAATTTATATACAATGTTCCACAAATATATCATGCAGGAGTCTAGAATGTTGACGATGCCTTCTTAGTATAAATGAAGGCTGAGTGAGTAATTTCTAGGCAGCATTTTTTAGGTCAATCTGAAAATGGTACTAGCAGGAAGATGCTAGAAGCATTCAACTTAAAAAGCATTCAAGTTTTTTAAAAATGCAGATTTTGAATGGAGCATTATTCTCAGCGAATTAATTCAAATGTGCTTGCTTTGACTATATAATTATTATGATTTTTCTACTAGAACCTCACTATAATATTATCTGCTGTCACATGTCAGCAAATCTTAGTGGCTCTTCATCCAAATATGTACAGAATTTAACTATTGCTCACCCTTTCTTCCACTACCACCTTAGAAGAAGCCACAGAAATCTCTCTCTCTGACCTAGGTTATTGTGATAGCATATTAAATGATTTCCCTGTTTGCACCCTTGCCACCTCTACAGTATATTCTCCACAGAGCAGTACAAGTATCTTTGGAAAAATGTAAATTATGTCACTCTTCTGCTCAAAACCCTCACTTAGAATAAACACAAAGTCATTACAACAGCCTACAAGAGCCTACACGATCTGTGCCCCTCCCCACCCCATCCATGCCACCTCCTGGGCTCCATTCCCCTAACATTCTCTCCCTAGATCCCTGGGTTTCAGCCTCACTGACTTCTTTGCTCTTCCTCTGACACACCGAGGACTTGTTCTCTGAAGGACTTTGTCTTTGCCTAGAATGTTCTTTCCCCAGATATAACTAAATCTTTATACTTCCTACATCTCTGTGAAAATCAAGGTTCAAATCCCAGTACCACCCACCACCAGTTCTGTGGCTGCCATGGTTACCTATTCTTTCTTCTTCCTCAATCTCTTCTGTAGAAATGGAAATAATACCACATGCTCAGGCCTTTGCCCTCTTTCCTGGATAACCACTATTCTGAGATTTCTGCTTACGTCTGCCTCATTTCCTTCAGGTCTCTACTTATAGCTTATATGGTCTTTTTTATCAGAAATCTTCCCTGATCACCCCATATCAGATAGCACACACAACACCCCTCTGTCCTTCTTCTCCCTTTAACCTGCTTTATTTTTTTCACAGCATTTTTTACTACCTAATATATTACATACTCATTTGTTCACATCTGTCTTCCTCCACTAAAACAAAAGTTCCTTCTATTTTTAATTTTTCTATACTTTTTTTTAAATAGACAAGGTCTCACTTTGTCATCCAGGCTGGAGTGCAGTGGCTCTGTCATAGCTCACAGCAACCTTGAACTCCAGGACAAAGTGATCCTCCCACTACCTCACCCTCCTGAGAGCTACAGGCACACACCACCATGCTCAGCGTTTTTGTTTTTGTTTTCATTTGGAGAGATGGAGTCTCACTGTGCTGCCCAGGCAGGTCTCGAATTTGTGGTCTAAAGCAATCCTCCCACTTTAGCCTCCCCAGAAAGCTTCTTTTTGATACAGAGTTGTGACTATTTTGTTTATTGCTATACTCCACCATCTAGAATTGTGGCCAATATCTGGCAAATATACAGAGCTTATCAAATAACATATTTGTTGAATAAATTAAAGAAGAAATTAGTATGCATTTTACTTAAGGTGAATTCATTTTGCAAGTTAATAAGAGAGGTTATTACTTAAATAATACATGGATTTCAATATAACCCAAGGCTTGCCTGTATCACACAATATATATCTGGAGAATAGTAGCCTTCAGTTCAGCATGATTTATACTGTGTGGAATCACAAGGTAAGCTAGGGATGTAACAAAATAAATACCAGTCTAGATAATTCTGGCCTTCAGAGTAATTACATAGTGGTTCAAAATATGCATTTTAATAATCTATAATAACAAAATTATCTAACAGCCTTTTGAAACCTCTACTCCCTGTACATGTGTGAAGAGTTGGGGCATTAAATCCAAACTGAAGAATATCAGATCTGATTATCAAAGTGCAGATCCACATTTGTTGGCTCAAGGAACGCTGTTAGCAGAGTTCCCATGCTAATACCAGTTTAATTTACTGTCAATAGTACACATTGTCTTCCATAAAGAAGCCCTAAGAGGTTGCATACCTATAGTAACAGATTCATTTTAATGAACCCTTTTCCATATTTAAAATGATCCTACGATATATGTTTGCCACAAAGAGCCAAATGAAATTTAATCATCTACAATATTATTTGCAAATTTTTATGTTGGAGATTCTATTTTATATTAGAAATATATCCTTCTTTGAGTTAGAAGATAAAATCTAGGACCTCTCTTCGGAGACTATTTCCTTGACTAAAATAATATGTATTCCCTAGCTTCTTTCTCTAGCAGCTAATCTAATAAAGCTCAAATTAAATAGTATAAAAAGGGCCAACTTTATTAGATTGTTAAAATAGATAACTTCAAAATTAGATTTTCTGGGAAATTGCTAAAGAAAATCCCTTAATATTCAAGATAGACACCTTGTCAATTAGCCAAATCTATTAGCTGGCACAAATTAAATTTTTACCACCTTTTTTTTTCTGTCTATCTAAAATATTCATAATGTATTGCAAGATTCTGAGAAGTGGTAGTTTGGGGTTGTGTATTTTATAAGAGGCTTAATTTGTAAAGAAAATATAAGAAAAATTTTCATATTCATATAAAATGAAGCAGATGGCTACTAGTTGTAATTCTGCTAAATTAATATACACATACTGTTTTGTTACTGCTATGTCTGTGCATAATGTTGGCTTTTACAATGTGAGTTAATTGTCAAACAAATCACTTTCATGCTGAAGATGGTGTAGAGAAAATAAATTAAGTCCAAATCCAATGAAGCTTTATTCCATTCTTTCCCTCCAGGAATATCAGAATTCATTTAACTATCCATTTGTCCTGATGAAATTCTCTGTTGTACACACAATACAGGTGAGCCAAGCGGCATTCTCAATTTCATCTGCTTTCACAAACCAAACAAACTACCAGAGTAGGGTGGTAGAAAGTACTGCAGACCCGGTTCCAGTACTGGTTCCTCTTTCGATTATGTGGCTCAATTCAGTTTCCTCACATGAAACACACAGGAGGTAAAGCATGGGGCTTCAAACGTCTCTTGTTGGTATATTTTCTCCTATTTAAAACACATATCTCTAAAAGGGTCAGGAAGAGAGATAGTTTGTTTCTTCAACAATGATTACAGCTCTCACATTTTTCTAAAGCCACAGAAGAGAATTTTAGAGCTAATGAGACCTAGAGATTATCGAAGTGGGAGATTTGATGCTGTTGATTACCCCCTGCTTCTGGAACTTTTATCCAAGTTTTCTTTATAAAATCTGATCATGTCACCTCTGGTTAAAAGCTTTTGTTTCTCCACTTGCTCACAGGTTGATTTGGACATCTTTCAATGGCACTACAGAAAAAAATCCATATAATTGAACCCACAGAACCCACCGCTGCTCCATTTCCTGCCACGCCTCTCTCTCCTTACACATTTCAGCAGACAATATCCTGAAAAGGCTCTGTGCATTTATCTGCATACTGTTCCTTCCACCTCCAGTGTCCTTATTCATGTTTTTCCTTGGCAAACTTATACCTGTAGGGCACCCTCTATTGAGAGCTTAACAGCTATCTATTTGTATTTCTATCACAGCCTTTATTACACTGTTATGTAACTTCTCTATTAAAGACAATCTACTCACTAAAGTATTACTTTTGAGGGGTGGGGGAGGAAATTCTGTCTCACTCATCTTTGTATTGCCAGTATCTGGTACATAGTAAGTGTTCCATAAACATTTGCTTTATGTGGAACTGTAGATAGATTTGGGCAATAAACAAGAATGGCTAGGAGCCAGGTCCAGCCTCAGTTGCTGCCTGGTGCTGTTACAGTTACCTAAAAAGTTATGGAAACATCCCCAGGATACATAATGCACTTCCTCATAGTAAATCAAGTTTTGACAGTTGAAAGATGAAAAAATATTCCTTTGATAGGTTTATCAGTCACAGAAAGAGTAGTACATTCTTCACTAAGGATTTTTTAAAAGTAGAGCAACGAGTAGGTATAGACAGAAACTCATTTATAAACACTTTTTATTGTCCTCAGTGGATGAAACAACTCTACAGAGCATGCTTAGTAATAAAAATGTGGAAAGTTCAGGAGGTCAATTTTTCTAGGAAAAAAAAAATGCTTCAAGACATCCTTTGTTACCTGCAAGCGCCTTTGAGTATCACCATTTGCTTGCTGGTGCTGAGACGAAACTGTTAACGGGAAAGGATCTCTCCCCAAAGTCAATGAACTCAACTCAAGTAAGGACAGACTTATGATTAGAAAATGTAAATCTGTATGTTGAAATTTATTAACACAAACTGTTAATCCACAAACTGTTAATCATTACAGCAGTAAAAGTAGCGCCAAACTATTTTAAGGAAGAGTCTCAAAAAAGTTCTTGCACTGAAATGGGTCTGCAAAATCAAAATGAATTCTTAATTCAGGCTCCTTGGTCACTTTCTATACCAAGGCAGAAAATTATGTATATCATAAAGAGTAGCTTCTTAAGGTCTTTTTAATATCAGAATTGATTTAACCCGCCAGAAATAAAGCCACAAATATCTTCTTAGAAAGAAAGCTCCTATATAAACTACATATGCTACATTGTACATAATACATGCTCCATCTGATAACTTATATTTACTGAGCACATACCATGTACCAGGCCTAATTGCTTGCTATGTAATCATTCAATTAATCATTACAGTCCCTTGAGGGAGGAATTGTTATTGTCATGTTTTAGTTGAGAAAACTGAGGCACAGAAAGCCTACATAATTTTTTACCTAACTTGGCTGGTTTGGATCACAGCTGTATTACAAATCTAAAGAGCCTGACTCCAACACTCTCAATCACCCCACCTCATTCTTCAACATTGACTATGTTATCCTCCACACAAGAGCAAGTTTTTAACAAAAATAGCTTTAATTGGCAATTTTTTCTGATAACAAAAGTGAGCCACATTCATTGTAAAACATTTTTGCAATCAAAAAATAAAATTATATTTAAAAAGAAAGGATACAGACCTCAAAGAGCTTATAAAGAGTGCAAACTGTAGCAGTGTGGCAATAGAATTAACTGTGGAACTTTGGAACCCACAGAAAAAGAGCAGACCTCATTATCAATTTGTGAGTCATGCTCTAGTCTATAGATGATATTTTTCTTGATTAGAAAGCAGCAACTGCCTCTACCATCTGATAGTTTATAAATAGGCTCAGCTCCAACATAAAAAATAGAGCATCAGTGGTCAGAATCACCTCTGGATAGTTATTACTCTCTGCTATGATTCATCAGATAATAAGTGCTTAACATAATCAAAGACATTTTTGTGCCAGCAAGGCATGTAATGACTTTTTCTAGTATATTTCCCAATGGCTTTATTTTGTTTAAGGAAAATATGGAAGAAATTACAGTAACCTCAAGAAAGCTTAAAGCTTTTCCTGTATCTTTTAAGAAAATGAATCTTTTTTTAAAAAAAGAAAATCTTGAATAAAATGAATAAAAATCACTTATGCCATGACTAAAAAAAAAAATGATGTTCTAATTACATCTTTATCTTTTTAAAATTCAGATATATTGTATATCAAAACCATATAGAAATTTCTAAACTTTTCCTATGAGTTCTTCATATTTTGATCTTACATGAAATATGGGTTCATCCTAGAATACTAACAGGCTTCTCTGTGAAGCACTAAAAATTTAAAAGAGCGAAGTTTTAAAATTCTAAAATTCTACATATTCACCATATAAAATTTACAATATCAACAGTGTGTTCATGGTGGCCTCAACAACTTAGGTAAGTGTTTTCTGAAAAAACAAAATTATAGAAAATATAGGTTTGTTATGTTTGTTTTAAAATACCAAAATAGAAAAGTATATGTTATAAATTTATCCAGCTAACAATATACAATCAGCCTCCATAACCATGAGTTCTACATTAGTGGATTCAACTGACAGCAAATCAAAAATATTTGGAAAAAAATTTCCAGAAAGTTGCAAAAAACAAAACTTGAATTCAGTGTGCTGAGTACCACATTGAATTCACATGAATGAAGTGAGGTGTAGGCATTGTATTAGCCATCATAAGTAATCTAAGATTATTTAAAGTATAATGTGGATGTGCATAGGTTATATGCAAACACTACTCCATTTTATGTCAGGGACTTGAGCATTCTCAGATTTTGGCATCATATCTTTGGGGGCCTCTAGAACCAATCCTCCAAGGATATTGAAGGACAACTATAATGTTGAAGACAATGACAGCCAGACTGTTAACATTTAGCATGATATAGGTACAAGATAAATATTACATACTCAAAGTAGATTTTCCAAAACCAATACTCTCCTTTTTTATTTTTTGTTTTTTAAGACAGAGTCTTGCTGTGTTGCACATGCTGGAGGTCAGTAGTGTCATCATAGTTCTCTGCAGCCTGGAACTTCTGGTCTCAAGTGATCCTCCCCTCTCAATCTCCTGAGTAGCTAAGACTACAGGCATGCACCACCACAGCTGGCTATTTTTTTTTTTTAAGAGATGGAGGTCTTACTGCATTGCCCAAGCTAGTTTCAAACTCCTAGCCTCAGGCGTTCCTCCTGCCTCAGCCTCCCAAAGCTCTGGGATTACAGGTGTGAGCCACTGCACCCAACCCTAGCACTTTCATTATTCATCATCACTAAGGTTAAAATGAGACAACAGACATTGGCATGTGTGATATTTTCAATAATCTAAAATAAATTGGAATTGATTGAATACATCAAAGTGACAATTTAGTTTGGCTCTGTTTCCAAACTAAATTAGGATGAAATCTACATCTAAATCTATTTAATACATCCTGTATTAGAAATGACACAGTGGGCATGCAGTAATAAATCTGGTTAGTATTTCTCAGTCCTATTTTTAAAAACACAAAATTCTTTTATTTTTTTATTTTTTTATTTTTTTTAATTTATTTTTTATTATTATTATACTTTAAGTTCTAGGGTACCTGTGCGTAACGTGCAGGTTTGTTACATATGTATACTTGTTCCATGTTGGTGTGCTGCACCCATCAACTCGTCAGCACCCATCAACTCGTCATTTACATCAGGTATAACTCCCAATGCCATCCCTCCCCCCTCCCCCCTCCCCATGATAGGCCCCGGTGTGTGATGTTCCCCTTCCCGAGTCCAAGTGATCTCATTGTTCAGTTCCCACCTACGAGTGAGAACATGTGGTGTAAAAACACAAAATCCAAGCTGACCCTTTTATCAAAATAGACTGGAAGTCATATGTGATGGAATTTAGGTATTAGTTATGATTAGAGCTATTATAATACTTAACAGGGAAATTTTTTCACATATCAAAACAATAATCCCACTTGATTTTTGTTGGTGTCTTTTGATTTATTTGAAATTGACACAGTGCTATATTTTTGTGCAAAAATTATTAATTGCAGAATGTGTCTCATCTTCAGAAAGCCTGCTACCTACCTTGTTTTATCAACCTTACCACATCAATGATGGAGAATGTAATTCTAGATATATCCAAAAATAGTTATATAGAAATAAGTATTTTCTAGATTTCTACCTTTACCTTTAGATTTATTAAAAACTGGTGCCAAAATACACAAACTGTGCATTATTTCTTAGACTTTCCTACTTACGTTTTCTGGAGTTTATGTAAAAGATGTTATTAATCTTTTGGGAATTATTAATCTATTAAAAATCTGATGATAGTTATCACAGTTTCCTTTTAAAAATGTACATATTCACAGTTTGTACCCAATTTCAGGACATCTACAGATCCCAAGTAAAGAATACGTTCTACAATGAATATTTATGAATACATCCCTTTTCTGGAAAGGACAACACTAAAAATTTATGATAATGCATTGGACTTCTCAAGAGAAAAATGAATCAGTGAGTTTACTGATGGAGAGCTGACATTTGAGGGGCTGATTACATATGGCAATGGAAGGGAAGTTCATCTGTCTAATGACAAACATATTTCACTCCCATAAGTGAATGTTTTTATAGCAACAAAAGGCCTATTCATCTCTTCGACAAGTTGTCTTCACCAAGTTTCTCATAATTCCCAACTCAAGTGGCTCAGCATTGCCGGTGCAAGTGAAATGGTTCCCCTTCTCCACATCCATTAATACATTAACCAGATATTTATTGAGTATCTACTATATGTAGAATCCTTCCTGAACAATACGAGGTGATATAGTTTGGCTGTGTCCCCACCAAAATCTCATCTTGAATTCCCACATGTTGTGGGATGGACCTGGTGTGAGGAAATTGAATCAGGGGGGCAGGTCTTTCTCATGCTGGTCTCATGATAGTGAATAAGTCTCATGAGACTTGATGGTTTTATAAGAAGGAGTTTCCCTGCACAAGCTCTCTTCTCTTGTCTGCCGCCATGTAAGGCATGTCTTTCACCTTCTGCCATGATTGTGAGGCCTCCCCAGCCATGTGGAACTGTAAGTCCATTAAACCTCTTTCTTTTGTAAATTGCCCAGTCTCAGCTATGTCTTTATCAGCAGCATGAAAATGGACTAATACACTAGTCTTTGAGGATACAGACACAAACAAGAGATATAGTGTCCCTACACTCATCGAGTTTGAGTTCTGGTGAAAAGGAAGAGAGGCAATAAGCAAATAAGCAAATAACCAAGATAATTTCAGAAAGTAATCAGTGCCATGAAAATTATAAAAGAAGGCCATCCAATGAGTGACTGAGGCAGGGGCAAAGAATCTGTAGAATGTGATATTGATTTGAAATCTCAAAGGATGAGAAAGAGTTAGCTGTAAAAAGATTTGGACATAGTATGTAGCAAAGGGAACATAAAATAAAAGGTTGTGAGGTGACAGCTTACCTGGCATGTTCAAGGCACATAAATATGACTGGCATGGCTACAGTGTACTAAAGGTAAGATGAAGTAAGATAGGCAGGCTGGGTGCAGATTACATGGGACTTTACATGTCATGAAAAGGAGTTTGAACTTCATTCCAAATGTGACAAGAAGCCATTAGAGAGTTTTACTCAGGGAAGTGGGCAATACAACCAAATGTTTGTTTTTAAAAAATATATTATGTCTGCTATGACCTTAGATCCAAGAGTAGCCACAATAAAAGATGCAGTAGTTTCCACTCAGGTCAAATATATGGAAATTTCTGCTGCTGAAACTCAACAAAGCAAGTTGTCATCTTGTGATTAACAATATAATTTTTAAAATATTTGCTATTAACAATTTTATAATAATGTGAGATTTCAAGTCTTTAATTATACTAATGAAAGCTCTAACCCTCTCTCCGATTACCAAATAATTATCAAACAACTTCTGTATAATAGATACTGGTCTAGCCCAGTACTTTTCAAAGTATCAGTGGTGAATAATCAGTTGTTTTTCTTTTTTTTTTTTTTTTTGCTTTTCTTTCCCAATTTATTGTGGACTAATATTTTTATAAAATATAATAAAAATAAGCCATTAGAAAATGAATTTTAACATATTATTAAATTCAAGAAACATAAAATTAAATTTCAATACATATAATCAGAAAAAACACAAAGGGGACAGAAGAATTACAATAAATAGCAAAATTGTATGTGTTGTTTATTAAAAGAAATTTAAAAGTGTGCACAGGCAATTGATATAGAGACTTTCTAATACACTTGGAACTTTTTGTCCTTCCACAATGGTAACTAAAGAGTATGTAAAGAAATAGCAGTTGCCCATATTAAATGCCAATTCATACACTTTGAATAAACACTGATATATCAATATTTAAAGTTTTTAGTGCAATAAATGGGCTTGCATCTTGCTTGTTAAATTATCTAATCAAAGTTGGATTGACAACAATGCTACCTGAAGGAAATAATGAGTGCTAAACACTTTCTCTTTTGTTTTAATAATACACGGTAAACAAACCAGTCTCACAAAGGTATACTGATAGAAATAAAAGAGATTTTAAAGCAATTTTGGCAATTGCTTTAAATATTCATTATTACCTTTTATACAAAATGAGGCAAATGATATATTTTCATCTTCAATCCTTCACCGTAGCCAATTCTTAACAACTTACCCAATAAAGTATTGTAAAAACTAAACTAGTCTATTCTTTGTTCAGTGAGCACAGGCCACAGTGTATAGACCTATCATATGAGCTTACTAATTATGAACATGGATGTCATAAAAATGTCAAATTGCTATGAAAGTTTCTAAAGACTTGCTTCAATTTTTACACATCTCATCACAGAAAACAGTTATAAACAATTATTAGACCGACATCAGTCTAATCACTGTACTCCTCAAACTATGTGAGTGATAGTTTGAGAACAGTACTCTTCAAACTATCAGTTACATAGTTTGAGGAGTACTATTCTAGACTACCTTTTCTATAAACAAAAAAGCTATGTGTTTTTAAAATCATTAAATTGACCATAGAAGGATACTTTCTACTCATCTTGCTTATAGATAGCAAATATTAGAATTAGTAGCAATAAAACTCAGTGTTAACCAGGAAGGATTGCTGTCCAGATGAAAAAGGAATTTGGGATAATTTATGTCTCTGACTACCTGGCACTATTTTCAATATCTGGGACTTGTTCTAATATATACTTTCCTACAATGATTATCTATTTATAAGTACTCAGATCATTCTCTTGGGCCACTCCTCTCAAAAAAAAAAAGAAAAGAAAAGAAAAGAAAAAGATATTAAAGTAATTTAGTGTATTATAAAATCTAATAAGATTTTTTAAAAGTCTTATTCACTTAACCAATTTTATAATTTCAGCTTTTATTAGGTCAAAGAACTGTTACTATAAATGGAATCGTAACCAGTGGTGGGCTGGAGCTGGCTTATACTAGTCTGAGTTGAACCAGTTGTGTTCATCTCTTCCCACTCAGCATTCAATGATTTCAGGTTGGCAGTTGAAATCGTGCTTGATGGAAGTATTTACACCATGGAAGTCAGCAAACACTACTAATCAAGGCTTTTTTCCCCAGAGATCTTGTTATTAAACATTTGCTGATTGTAATTAATGATAATTTCAAATTTCTTTAAAAAGGAATTGACAAGATGGCATTATAAAGTTTGAAACATTTTAGGAACTATTTTTAAGACAGTCTGGTTCACCATCTTTTAGCACTAGGCTAGGAACAAGAAAATATCCTCCTAGACTATATCATAAAATCTATCATTCAGTAAATTTACATTATTGTTTATATGTTTGTCCATATAGACATATGGGCAAAAGGTCACAAGTAGGAGTAGCTATGATGCAATGAGTATATAAGAAGAAGAGTATATTATGTATATATATGCAAATTTTTTCAAACATGGGGTAAGAATTATAATTCTATTGGCTGGAATATACTTGCAAAACTCCACTAATTTCTTCTAGGCAACAACAAAAACTAGATCTGGTGAAAATTTTTTTGAAACAGTAAGAGAAAGAAAAGTCACTGTCTCAGGTAAAATGTAGGAGTGTTGGAAGTAGAACCCATATGCAAACAACCCATAGTGGTGTTTGCATCAACAAAGAAACAGCAGAGTGCACTAAAACAACTCAAATTCATCACTGAGAAATTATATTTTTTAAAAAATTATTTTTTGGTTGGGCATAGTGGCTCATGCCTGTAATCCCAACAAATTGGCAGGCCAAGGCGAGTGGGATAATTTGAAGTCAGGGGTTCAAGACCAGCCTGACCAACATGGTGAGACCCCA
>NW_012108552.1:180385-181177 GCF_000951045.1 Mandrillus leucophaeus | reverse complement strand
CCCAGTAATGGGATGGCTGGGTCATATGGTACATCTAGTTCTAGATAAGCAATCTAACTATGCATCTTTAAAACTAGCAAAGCAAGAGTAAATCAACCACAAAATTAGTAGAATAAAAGAAATGTAAAAGATAGGAGTGGAAATACATGAAATTAAAATAAAAAACACTACAAAAGATCAATGAAACAAAAAGCTGATGTTTGAAAAGTTAAAATTGGCAAACCATTAATTAGCCAAACTAAGAAAAAAAAGAGAGAGAGAAGATCCAAATAAATAGAACCAAAAAGGAGATGGTACAAGTGATAGTGCAAAAATTCAAAGGATCATTAGTGGCTACTATGAGTGAGTATATGCCAATAAGTTGGAAAATCTAGAAGAATTGGGCAAATTCCTAAATACATACAACCTACCAAGACTGAACCAGAAGAAATTCAAAATCTGAACAGACCGAAAACAAGTAATGAGATTGAAGCTGTAATAAAAAGTCCTCCAGTAAAGAAAATCTCAGGACCTGATGGCTTCACCACTGAATTCTATAAAATATTTATAGAAGAACTAATACGAATTCTACTCAAACTTTTCCAAAAAACAGAGGCTGAGGGAACACTTACCAACTCATTCTATGAGACCAGTATTACCCTGATACCAAAATCAAAGACACGTAAAAAAAGAAAACTACAGTCCAATATTTCAGATGAATATTAATGCAAAAATCCACCAGAAAATACTAGCAAACAGAATTCAAAAAAATGCATTAGAAGCATCGTCCATCATGACCAAGTGGAATTTATC
>NW_012108552.1:175162-179875 GCF_000951045.1 Mandrillus leucophaeus | reverse complement strand
ACATCAGTCTAATCACTGTACTCCTCAAACTATGTGAGTGATAGTTTGAGAACAGTACTCTTCAAACTATCAGTTACATAGTTTGAGGAGTACTATTCTAGACTACCTTTTCTATAAACAAAAAAGCTATGTGTTTTTAAAATCATTAAATTGACCATAGAAGGATACTTTCTACTCATCTTGCTTATAGATAGCAAATATTAGAATTAGTAGCAATAAAACTCAGTGTTAACCAGGAAGGATTGCTGTCCAGATGAAAAAGGAATTTGGGATAATTTATGTCTCTGACTACCTGGCACTATTTTCAATATCTGGGACTTGTTCTAATATATACTTTCCTACAATGATTATCTATTTATAAGTACTCAGATCATTCTCTTGGGCCACTCCTCTCAAAAAAAAAAAGAAAAGAAAAGAAAAGAAAAAGATATTAAAGTAATTTAGTGTATTATAAAATCTAATAAGATTTTTTAAAAGTCTTATTCACTTAACCAATTTTATAATTTCAGCTTTTATTAGGTCAAAGAACTGTTACTATAAATGGAATCGTAACCAGTGGTGGGCTGGAGCTGGCTTATACTAGTCTGAGTTGAACCAGTTGTGTTCATCTCTTCCCACTCAGCATTCAATGATTTCAGGTTGGCAGTTGAAATCGTGCTTGATGGAAGTATTTACACCATGGAAGTCAGCAAACACTACTAATCAAGGCTTTTTTCCCCAGAGATCTTGTTATTAAACATTTGCTGATTGTAATTAATGATAATTTCAAATTTCTTTAAAAAGGAATTGACAAGATGGCATTATAAAGTTTGAAACATTTTAGGAACTATTTTTAAGACAGTCTGGTTCACCATCTTTTAGCACTAGGCTAGGAACAAGAAAATATCCTCCTAGACTATATCATAAAATCTATCATTCAGTAAATTTACATTATTGTTTATATGTTTGTCCATATAGACATATGGGCAAAAGGTCACAAGTAGGAGTAGCTATGATGCAATGAGTATATAAGAAGAAGAGTATATTATGTATATATATGCAAATTTTTTCAAACATGGGGTAAGAATTATAATTCTATTGGCTGGAATATACTTGCAAAACTCCACTAATTTCTTCTAGGCAACAACAAAAACTAGATCTGGTGAAAATTTTTTTGAAACAGTAAGAGAAAGAAAAGTCACTGTCTCAGGTAAAATGTAGGAGTGTTGGAAGTAGAACCCATATGCAAACAACCCATAGTGGTGTTTGCATCAACAAAGAAACAGCAGAGTGCACTAAAACAACTCAAATTCATCACTGAGAAATTATATTTTTTAAAAAATTATTTTTTGGTTGGGCATAGTGGCTCATGCCTGTAATCCCAACAAATTGGCAGGCCAAGGCGAGTGGGATAATTTGAAGTCAGGGGTTCAAGACCAGCCTGACCAACATGGTGAGACCCCATCTCTACTTAAAAAAATAAAATAAAATAGCCAGGCATGATGGTGTGTGCCTATAGTCCCAGGTACCTGGGAGGCTGAGGCACGAAAATCGCTTGAGCCCAGGAGACAGAGGTTGCAGTGAGCCGAGATCATGCCATTGCACTCCAACCTGGTCAACAGAGTGAGACTCTGTCTCAAAAAACAATTACTTTTTTTAAAAATGGGAAGAGGACAGATGCTAAAGATTTAATAAATGTTGGGTAGATGGGTAGATAAGTGGCAAAAAAAAAAGAAAGAAAGAAATGAGTAAGTTGCCTTGCTGATTAGAGTGGGATTCCAAGGAGGTTAGGAGTCATGTCAGGCCCCTCTAATCTGTGATCCTTGACTGAACACAGTCTGACTGTTGCTCTTGAAAATGCATGCCTACAGACACAGCAGAAAGCCAGTAAATCCAGTGACCCACCAGTACAAGCATCCTAATTCAGTGCACATGAATCTTGGGGGCAGTGAGGCAGTAAGTAACCCCAGCTTTTGATACCAGGGGTTTCATAAATCAGTAACATCTAGCTCATTATATTCATTTATTCTCCTAATCAGGCAAAAGTGCAGTGAAAACCAAATTGGAATAAGAGTCACTTCAAACCTTAGGATAAATTTTTTCGAATATTGTGAAATAAAATATGTTTACAGAAAATACGTTTAACACATTAGCCTCACCTCCATCTTGTAACATTATCTGCTCAAAATAAATCTTCTTAAGGAATGCATATTTTCCCCTGAATAGTTATCTTTTTATGCTATTTGAATCTGAACTGATTTTCTCAGCACAGAAAAAAAAATAGGATCTTATGGAGAGATAAATGCTACTTAAAATAATGAAATACAGAATTAAGAAGATATTATAATAATTTAACCTTCCCATTTTGCAAAGATTTTCTTACATGGAAACATCTTTTTAGCAATTAGAAATTGCTAAAAAGAAAGTCCTCTGCTTTTTAAGTTATACAAAAAGATAATCTCTCTTTTCTCAGTTTCTTGCTCTCTTTTCTTTTCTTGTTAAGAGAGGGAAAAGGCCACATCACAGTGGTGCTCACAAGATACTTAACATTCTTCTTTTTCTAAGTGAGTTGTTGGTTCCGACACTGGCAGCCCTTTAATCACAGTGATAGCTTAGTGATTGCTTAGTAACCTATGTTTTTACCAACTGTATGTATATTTTCCTTATATTTCTTAGTTTCAAAGACAAAAAAGGCTTATGTCAATATTAACTTCAACATAGTTTAGCAGCTACAAAAACATCTTTATAAAAATGTAAACAATGTGCCAAAATGTTATCAGTTTAGAAATAGAAGAAAAGCTAGATGTCCATTCCACTTTCTGATCTTTCTCTTATTGATTCAAAAATTTTACAAATTAAAGATTAAAATGAAAAATATGATAGTGTTTTAGGAGTTTTTCAAAGGCTGCATAATCATAGTCAATATAATAATAATGTCTTCATTTGAGACAGTTTTCTTGTCACAGGATATAAACACACTTACTACTAAATAACAGTACTAAATAAGATGAATGAGTAATAAAAATCCTTTGCACTGAAGTTTCAAGAGGCATACTCCCAGGCATAATTATGTATTCACAAGTCATAAACTTAGCCTCATCTATTTCTTTACATTTAGGAAAATAACGAAAGAATAACCACACATTTAATTTAGAAATAACTGTATTTTTCTTGAATTGTCACGTGTAATCCTCATTCATAGAATTAACTATTCACAAAAAATAAAAATCAAGAAAATAAATTACCTCACCAGAGAAAATCATCTTCACTAGAGGAAGACAGGAATGAAAGAAAGAAGGCAGAGAATATCACAAAACAACCAGAAAACATATAACAAAATGGCAGGAGTTTTTCTTATTTATTAATAATAACAATGAATATAAATAAACTCTTCAATCAGAAGACATAGACTAGCTGAATGAATGGAAAAACAAGACCCACTGATGTGTTGCCTTCAAGAAACTTCATCTATAATGACACACATAGACTGAAAATAAAAGGATGGAAAAAGATATTCCATGACAATGGAAACCAAAAAAAAGAGCAGGAGTCACTATACTTATATCAAACAAAATAGATTTCAAGACAAAAACTATAAGAAGAGACAAAGAAGGTCATTACATACTAATAAAGGGGTCAATTCATCAAGAGGATATAACAATTTTAAATATATATGCACCTAACATGGGAGCACCCCAATATATAAAGCAAAAATTTTTAGCACTAAAGAGAGAGATAGGTCCCAACAAAATAATAGCTGGAGACTTCACCCCACTTTCAGCACTGGACAGATCTTCCATCCAGAAAATCAACAAAGAAACATCAGACTTAGTCTGCACTATAGACCAAATGGATCTAACAGGTGTTTACAGACATTTCATCTGAGAGCTGCAGAATACACATTCTTTTCCTTAGCACATAGATGATTCTCAAGGATAGACCATATGTTAGGTCACAAAACAAATCTTAAAGCACTCAGAAAATTGAAATAATATAAGCACCTTATCAGACCACAACAGAATGAAACTAGAAATCAAATACAGAAGGAATTTTGGAAACTATACAAGCACATGGGAACTAAACAATATGATTTTGAATGATCAATTAAGAAATTTAGAAGGAAACTGAAAAATTTTTTTGAAACAAATGATAACAGATGCACAACATACCAAAACCTATAGAATACAGCAAACGCAGCCAGGCACGGTGGCTCGCGCCTGCAGACCCAGCACTTTGGGAGCTGAGGCGGGCTGATCATGAGGTCAGGTGATTGAGACCATCCTGGCTAACACGGTGAAACCCCTTATCTACTAAAAATACAAAAAATTAGCCAGGCATGGTGGCAGGTGCTTGTAGTCCCAACTACTCAGGAGACTGAGGCAGGAGAATGGCATGGACCTGGGAGGCAGAACTTACAGTGAGCGGAGATTGCACCACTGCACTCCAGCCTGGGCGACAGAGCAAGACTCTGTCTTTAAAATAAAAAAAAAGAATACAGCAAAAGTGGTACTCAGAGAGAAGTTTATAACTTTATAGGCACTTTATAAGTACCTATATCAAAAAAAGAAGAAAAACTTTAAACACAAAAAAGAAGAAAAACTTTAAATAAGCAATCTTTTTTTTATCTTTTATTTTTATTTTTTTATCTTTTTATTTATTTTTTATTATTATTATACTTTAAGTTCTAGGGTACATGTGCATAACGTGCAGGTTTGTTACATATGTATACTTGTG
>NW_012108552.1:151084-173850 GCF_000951045.1 Mandrillus leucophaeus | reverse complement strand
AAAAAAAAAAAAAAAAAAAAAAACCCTTTAAAAACTGGGCATAGAAGGAACATACCTCAACAAAATAAAAGCCATATATCACAGACCACAGCTAGTATCAAACTAAACAGGGAAAACTGAAAACTTTTCCTCTAACATCTTGACCACAACAAGAATGCCCACTGTCACAACTGTTATTCAACATAGTACTGAAAGTCCTAACTAGAGCCATCAGACAAGAGAACATATAAAAGGCATCTAAATTGGAAAAGAAGAAATCAAATTATCTTTGTTTGCTGATGATATGATCTTCTATTAGGATAAAACTAAAGATTCCACAAAAAATTTATTAAAACTAACAAACAAATTCAGCAAAGTTTCAGGATAAAAAAAATCAACATAAAAAATCAGTAGCATTTGTATATATCATCAGTAAACAATGTGAAAAAGAAATTTTTTAAGTAATTCCCTTTACAATAGGCACACATAAAATTACATACCTAGGAATTAACTTAACCAAAGAAGTGAAGGACCTCTACAGTGAAAACTATAAAACACTGATAAAGAAAATTAAAGAGAACACCAAACTATGGAAAAATATTTCATGTTCATGAATTGGAAGAATCAATATTGTTAAAATGTCTATACTACCAAAACAATCTACAGATTCAATGTAATTCCTATCAAAATGCCAGTGACATTCTTCACAGAAATAGAAAAGACAATCCTAAAAATATGTATGGAACCACAAAAGACCCAGAATAGCCAGAGTTAGTCTAAGAAAAAAGAACAAAACTAGAGAAATCACATTACCTGACCTCAAATTATATTACAGAGCTATAGTAACCAAAACAGCATGGTACTGGCATAGAAATAGACACATAGACCAGTAGAACAGAATAGAGAACTCAGATACTAATCCACACACCTACAGTGAATTCATTTGTGACAAAAGTGCCAAGAACATACACTTGAGAAAAGACAGTCTGTTCAATAAATGGTGCTGGGAAAACTGGATATCCATATGCAAAAGAATGAAACTATGCCCCTATATTTCTCCACATTTTAAAATCAAAATGAATTGAAGACTTAAGTATAAGACCTCAAACTATGAAACTAGTACAAGAAAACTTTGAGGAAAATCTCTGGGACATTGGTCTGGGTGAAGAATTATTAAGTAATACCCCACAAGCACATGCAACCAAAACAAAAATGGACAAATGGGATCACATCAAGTTAAAAAGCTTCCACACAGAAAAGGATACAATCAAAAACGGTGGAGAGACAACCCACAGCATGGGAGAAAATACATGCAAACTACCCCTCTGACAAGGAATTAATAACCAGAATATATAAGAAGCCCAAACAACTCTTTAGGAAAAAACTCTAATAATCTGATCAAAGAAGGACAAAAGATATGAAAACACATTTCTCAAAAGAAGACATACAAATGGCAAACAGGCATATAAAAAGGTGCTCAACATCATTGATCATCAGAGAAACACAAATCAAAATTACAATGAAATATAATCTCACTCCAACTAAAATGGCTTATATCCAAAAGACAGAAAACAACAAATGCTGCTGAGGATGTGGATAAAGTAAACCCTTGTATGCTACTGGTGAGAATGTAAATTAGTACAACCACTATGGAGAATATAGTTTGGAGGTTTCTTAAAAAACTAAAAATTGAGTTACCATATGACCCAGAAATTCCACTGCTGAGTATATACCAAAAGAAAGAAAATCAGTGTATCAAAGAGATATCTGCACTCCTATGTTTGTTGCCACACTGTTCGCAATGGCTAAGATTTGGAAACAACTTAAGTGTCCACCAACAGATGAATGGATAAAGAAAATGTGGTACTTATACAAAATGGAGTACTATTCAGCCACGAAAAAGAATGAGATCCAGTCATTTACAACAAAATGGATGAAACTGAAGATCATTATGTTAAGTGAAATAAGCCAGACACAGAAAGACAAACATTACATGTTCTTACTTATTTGTGGGATCTAAAAATCAAATCAATTGAACTCATGGACATAGAGAGTAGAAGGATGGTTACCAGAGGCTGAAAATGGTAGTAGAGGGTTGGGTGGGGTGGAGATGGTTAATAGGTACAAAAAAATTAGAAAGAATGAAGAAGAGCTACCATTTGACAGCACAATAGGGTAACTATAGACAATAACAACTTAATTATATATTTTTAAATAACTTAAAGAGTGTAATAGGATTGTTTGTAACTCAAAGGATAAATGCTTGAGGGGATAGATATCTCATTCTCCGTATGTGCTTATTTTACATTGCACTCCTGTATCAAAACATCTCATGTACCCCATAAATATATACACCTACAATATGTCCACACAAATTTTAAAAGCTAAAAATAAATAAAAATAATTAGCTATTGTCATTTCCGTTTTATGAATAAAGCAATGGGAGCAGAGGACAAATGAAATGAAACTATACTTATTCAATGCCACACATTTTATTCACAATAGAGATGCTAAATCAAACCTGACTTAAAAACCCAGGTTCTTCGTCACCAGGGTATATTGCTTCATTTAGGTAACTGACAGGAAGTTTTGCAACTAACTCTTTTTGTAGGGTGCTTTAAGAAATCATCACATTACCTGACTTCAAACTATGCCGCAAGGCTAGAGTGACCAAAACAGCACGGTACTGGTACAAAGCAGACATATAGACCAATGGAACAGAAAAGGGAGCCCAGAAATAATGCTGCGCACCTGCAACCATCTGATCTTCAACAAAGTTGACAAAAACAAGCAATAGGGAAAGGACTCCCTATTCAATAAATAGTGCTGGGATAACTCGCTAGCCACGTGCAGAAGATTGCAACTGGACCCCTTCCTTACACCACATACAAAAATCAACTCAAGATGGAAAAAAGACTTAAATGTAAAACCTAAAACTGTGAAAACTCTAGAAGTTAAGCTAGGAAATACCTTTCTTGACATAGGACTGGCAAAGATTTCATGATGAAGATGCCAAAAGCAATTGCAACAAAAACACAAATTAACAAACGGTACCTAATTAAACTAAAGAGCTTCTGCACAGCAAAAGAAACTATCAACAGAGTAAACGGACAACCTAAAGAATGAGAGAAAATATGTGCAAACTATGAATTTGACAAAGGTCTAATATCCAATATCTACAAGTAACCTAAACAAATTAACAAGCAAAACACAAACAATCCTATTAAAAAGAGGGCAAAGGACATGAACAAACGCTTTTCAAAAGAAGACATACACATAGCCAACAAGCATATGAAAAAAATGTTCAGCATCACTGATCATTAGAGAAATGCAAATCAAAACCACAATAAGATACATCTCACACCAGTCAGAATGGCTATTATTTAAACTCAAAAAATAACATACTGGTGAAGTTGTGGAGAACAGGGAACGCTTACACACTGCTGGCAGGAATGTAAATAAATTCTGCCATGTGAAAAGCAGTGTGGTAATTTCTCAAAGAACTTAAAACGTCATTATCATTTGACCCAGCAATTCCATTAGGGGAGATATGCCCAAATAAATATAAATTGTTCTACCATAAAGAAACATGCACACGGATATTCACTGCAGCACTATTCACAATAGCAAAGACATGGAATCAACCTAAATGCTTATCAATGGTAGAACTGATAAAGAAAATGTGTATATTTTATATACACCATGGAATACTATGCAGCCGTAAAAAAAAAATGAGATCATGTCCTTTGCAGCAACAAAGATGGAGCTGAAGGCTATTATCCTAAGTGAACTACACAGGAACAGAAAACCAAATACTGCATGTTCTCATTTATAAGTGGGAGCTAAATATTGAGTACATACAGACATAAAGAACGGAACAACAGACATTAAGGCCTACTTGAGGGTGGAGGCTGTGAGAAGGGTGAGGATCAAAAAACTACCTATTGGGTACTACTATGCTTATTAACTGGGTGACGAAACCATCTGTACACCAAACCTCCATGGCATTCAATTTACCTGTTTAACAAACTTGCACATGTACTCCTGAACCTAAAATAAAAGTTAAAAAAGGAATCAATATAAATGCAGTGTTTTTGAAACTCATAGAAAACAATCAGAACTCATATGAATAATGATAATTTACATGTGTATAATCATTTACTAAACTTTCCTGCACATTCTTTCTTTGGAACATCATTGTATGAAACTCGGAGTTTCCAATCTGAGTGTTATCTTTAAGCTTCCTTAAAGTTAACACACCCAGAAAAGTGTTTAGGTTAAATTCTACAGAGCAAGTCCAGGGCTTTTCACTGGGAACTATGTTGCCCTAACAACATGTACTTCACATAACCTCCAACTGGTGACCACACACAATCATGAGCATACTCTTAAAAGACTAATCAGGAGCTTCTAATTTTGAGCCCAGAGAAGATTAATTGTAGAAAGTTTCTTGTGACCTCATTCCTCACCTACTAAGATTTCAGAAGTTTGTTATTGATGGATAATTGCCAGCCCAATGCTTTGTTTTCTCTTATGTGAATTTGGCCATTTTAAGAACAGGAATAGCTGGTTACGGTGGCTCATGCCTGTAATCCCAGCGCTTTGGGAGGCCAAGGCAGGCAGATCACCTGAGGTCAGGAGTTCGAGACCAGCCTGGCCAACATGGTGAAACCCTATCTCTACTAAAAATACAAAATTAGCTGGACATGGTGGTGCACACCTGTAGTCCCAGTTACTCAGGAGGCTGAGGCAGGAGAATTGCTTGAACCTGGGAGGTGGAGGTTGCAGCGAGCCGAGATTGCACCACTGCACTCTGGCCTGGGTGACAAGAGTGAGACTCCGTCTCAAAAAAACAAAACAAAAAAAACAACAAAACAAAACAAGACCACAAAAAACAGGAATAAAAACCAAAAGCTGTCACTGCTTCCTACAGAAGGATCAGGTAAGTTCAGGCATTCACCCACTCATCCCATCTTCAACAAATGTGTACGTAACCTTACTTTTTTTTTGCAAACAGGGGAAAGAATATCTTAACATTATTCTTTGTATCTAAGGAAAGGCAAATAATTGGCATTTTTAGTTGGATGTGGCAATCTAATCGGAAGGGCTTCAACTAAATGTTTACAGTTGTATTTTCTTTGGGTGCTTACTATTTTGTATCTTATACCTACTATACTGTAACAAAATCATCCATCAATGTCTAAGATCATTCTAAATGATCAGTGAAATCAATGGCATGCATGTAGGTCAATCAAAAAATTGACTGGGCCACCTATTTATAATTTGATTGCACTGTACTTGACTAGCTATATCTGAAATAACCTACATGATACAGAATAATCATATCAGCAATTCAGTACTTATTGGGCAAGCCAAAGTTTAAAAATAAAGCAGGTTTATTTTATGTAACATTCAAGTTACTTGCTTGCAACTAGACTTTAAGATACAATTTAAAAACACTTTATTTAATAGAAGTATCCTTTCCATTGTAAAGTAATAAATGCATCTTGTAAAAATTCAGACAATACAAAAGTACATAAAGTATCAAGTCATCTCATAATACTAACCTTGTTTCTAGTTTTCTAGGCAAATCTCACTTTAACCTTGTAAAGTTTGCTTTTTTAAAGGATCTTCTTTTAAATTTCTTAAACAATTATATAATCTCAAAGTTATAAATGTAAAAATCAGTAAATTGTTATCTCTCGGTGCAGCAATACTTGTCGAGAGAGAGAAAAAAACAAATCCCCCTGTCATTTAACAGCAAGTACATATTGTTTACTCTTGCTTCTCAAATACATGTGTTTATTATTTATAAATTCAATTATTTTATGACTATTCGATATTACAAAAAGTTGTTCTTTTTAAGCATTCTTTTCCATGATCATTCATTTAATTTTTTAAATTAAATAATTTTTTAAAAATTTACCAATAAGAAAATAACTACAGTAATAAAATACAGAAAGTACATGTTCCAACTTGATTAAGTTGCTGGACTTACTTTCAAGAGACTATCAGTGGTTCTCAAACTTTAAGTGTGAGTTAGAATCACTTGTCAAAACACAGACTGCTGGGCTCCACCCCGATCTTTCTGAATTAGTAGGTCTGGACCGAGACTCACAAGTTCATATTTTGAGCAAGTTCCCAGGTAATCATGGTGGGTCTGATCCAGCTATCACATTTTGAAAACCACTATATAAAAGCATAAATGTCACTTCAGAACTCATCTTACTAACTGTTACTGAATCTTGATTTTAATGGACAATTTAGTGCTATGTATATAGAAGTTTTCTGTAAATGCTATTAACTAACCAGTTCTAAAACTAGATATAAAGCAAACTGGAGTACAAACCTACCAGCTACTAAATAATTCACCTTTTCCCCTAGTATGGCAATTGAGAAAATCTTGGCCTGGGCTTCAGAGAGCACAGGTGCATCAAATGGCCTTTGTTATTTTATTTTATTTACTGACAATAACAATTTCAGTCACCCTGATACAGGCAATACAATGGTAAAATAAAATATGCTTAATGAAACGTGAATGAAATTGTTGACTCCAGGATTTTTAAAGCAATGTTTTGACAATAGTAGATCGTTATTTTTAAAACAAATGAAAGCACAGCTCGATTTTTTAGTTTCATCATAACATTAAACTCATTTGCTAACATCTGGAATGTGTATATTAGTTTGTTTTGACAATTATCTTTTGCCCTGAGTTACTAATTTAAGTAACATGTTTCTTCTGTTTTTCACCCAACACTGATTAATGTAATCAATTAATTAATTAAAGGAGATATTTAAGATCTTTCCCATAGTTGCACCAGTTCTACCAAATTCTGAATGCTACTTAAAATATCAATGGAACTGGAAGAAAATAGTTAATAATTATTCTTTCCTTTGACAATATGTTATGGTATTCATATGACTCCCTCTGGTGGCAAATGTAGCTTGGAATGTTAATCTTTTTCAAGGAATATGCATGTATACATTTCTTTTCATATAAAGTCAGTGATTCTTTCCCTCCTATTGTCTTCTCTATCTTAATGCTCTCAAAATCTGATGTGACCATTGGAAGCTGTCAAAAATGCCCAATTCAGTCAATATGGATACTAAATTTCTGTTAAAAATTGGCCTGGAAAATTGTGTCAAATCACTTATGCATCCTTTTAGGAATAAAACCAATACTAAAACAATTAATTAAAGAAAATGACTTCCCAAAATCAAATCTCAAACCTTCTAACTATAATGACTTCCCAAAATCAAATCTCAAACTCTCTAACTATAGTTAATTCACAGTAACATATAAACTTAGTCTAAGAATACCTAAGTGTCTGCATCAAAAAATATCCTCAGAGTTTCAGACAAATGAAAGTCAATCAGAGATAAATTTGAGTTTTACCTCTGCCACCTGGTGGATGGGTAACCTAAGTCAGATTATCTAACCTTTGTGAGATATGATTTTCATACCCATAAAATTGGATAATGCCTACTTTATGAACTTATTAAAATGATTAAACTAGACAATGTTTTTAAAGGCCCATTACTGTGTCTAACATTTAGTAAAACACTCACTATTATTGTAGTTACTACTTTAATTAAAAAATTGAAGCAAAGAGAATTAGAAAAAGAGTTAGGAAATTGAGACCTTCCAAGCTCACCCCATCACCAGGCCAGCCCCCACGGTCTCAGGGATCAAGAACCACCCCTGTACCATGTCAGCGGCCATATCTTCAGGGATCCAGGCTTCAGATAGCTCCTGTGGACACGAGCTTCAGGCCCACACCTATGGACCCAGGGGACATGACTACCCAAGTGGACCCCAGAACCAGGTCAGTTGCTATGGACCCAGGAGCCAGACCTGCCCTAGTAAAAAGCTCCAAGCACACCCCAGTAGACAAGCTCCAGGCCTGACCCCACAGACCCAGGCACCAGGCCAGCTCCTGGGGACCCAAGTTCCAGGTCTACCCACTTGGATCAGCTGATCTGTATCAGATCAGCCTGCCCAAAACCCTAGCAGCATAAACCTGCTACCCATGGACCCAACCCATAGACTCTGTCAGACAGTCTTTCCCGGAATCTTTGGATACGATGACTAGCGAAGGGCTTTACCTGCCAAAGCTAGTCTACAAAGATTGAAATAGGTCCCTACTTGTTCAAATATGCAGACATCAACATATGGCCAAAAGGATCATGAGTAATCAGGGAAACATGACGCCACCAAGAGAATAAATTAAAGCATCAGTAGCTGGCCCTAAAGAAATGTAGATCTGTGGACTGCCTAACAAAAAACTCAAAACTCAAAATAATTGTAAAGAAGCTCAGAACGCTACAAGAAAACAGTTCAAAGCTAAATGAAATCAGGAAAACAATACATGAACAAAATAAGTTTATCAGAGATAGAAGCCATAAAAAGAACAAAACAAAAATTCTAAAACTGAAGATCACAATGACTAAACTGACACATTCCATGAAGAGTTTCAACAGCAGGCTCGGTCAGACAAAAGAAAGAATCAGTGAACTTGAAGACAGGTCATTTGAAATTGCCCAGATTCGGGGGAAAAGAATGAAAGAAGAGAGAGGAAAGCCTACAAGATTTATAAGACACCATCAAGCATAACAATATATGAGCAAAGAAAGGGGCAAAACGCTTACTTATTTTTTAAAAATAGACAGGTAAAGTTGTATGTATTTTTTGTGTATAATATGTTTTGAAGTATATTTACATTGTGGAATAACTAAATCTAGATAATTAACATATTGATTACCTCACAGAGTTCATCGTTTTCATGGTGAGAACACAATACAGTTACTCTCTTAGCATTTTTCAAGAATATAATATATGATTAACGATAGTCACTGAATTAGTTTGTTTTCATGCTGCTGATAAAGACATACCCACTGCTGATAAAGACATACCCAGGACAGGGCAATTTACAAAAGAAAGAGGTTTATTGGACTTACAGCTCCACATGGCTGAGGAGGCCTAACAATCGTGGTGGAAGGCAAGGAGGAACAAGTCACATCTTATGTGGATGGCAGCAGGCAAAGAGAGCTTATGCAAGGAGACTCCTGTTTTTAAAACCATCAGATCTTGTGAGGACCATTCACTCAATCATGAGAACAGCACAGGAAAGACCCTACCCCATGATTCAGTCATCTCCCACCAGGTCACTCCCACAACATGTGGGAATTATGGGAGCTACAAAATGAGATTTGCATGGGGACCCAGAGCTAAACCATATCAGTCACCATGTTTTATAACAGATACCTTGAATTTATTCTTCCTGTGTATATAAAATTTTGTGTCCTTTGACCAATATCTCCAACACTTTCATCTCCCAACCACAAAAGCCTCTGGTAACCATCATTCTACTCTCCACTTATATGATAGCAACTCTTTTAATTCCATATATGAGTGAGATTATTCACTGTTAGTCTTTCTGTGGTTGGCTTATTTCACTTTGCATCATGTCCTCCATGTTCATCCATGTTGTAACCAATGGCAGGATTTCCTTATTTTTTTATAGCTGAAGAGTATTCCATGTGTATATATACCACACCTTATTCATTCTTTCATTGATGAACACTTAGGTTGATGATTCCACATCTTGGCTGTTGTAAATAATGCTGCAATAAACATGAGAGTGCAGATATGTCTTTGACTTACTGATTTCATCTCCTTTGGAAATATACCCAGACGTGGGATTGCTAAATTATATGGTAGTTCTATTTTTAATATTTTGAGGAGCCTCCATACTGTTTGCATAATGGCTGCACTAATTTACCTTCCCACCAGCAGTGTACAAGTGTTTTCTTTTCTCCACATCTTCACCAGCACTTATTTTTTAAAATCTTTTTGATAACAGTCATTTTAACAGGTGTGAGGTGATATCACCTTGTGGCTTAAAGTTGTATTTCTCTGTGACATTGAACATTTTCTCACATACCTATTGCCCATTTGCATGTCTTCATCTGAAAAATATCTTTTCGGGTCCTTTGTCCTTTTTTTGTTTTGTTTTTTGAGACAGAGTCTCACTCTGTCTCCCAGGTTGGAGTGCAGTGGCGTGCTCTCGGCTCACCGCAAACTCCACCTCCCAGGTTCAAGCGATTCTCCTGCCACAGCCTCCTGAGTAGCTGGGACTACAGGCACCCACCATCACACCCGGTTAATTTTTGTATTTTTAGTAGAGACGGGGTTTCACCATATTGGCCAGGCTGGTCTTGAACTCCTAACCTTGTGATCCACCTGCCTCAGCCTCCCAAAGTGCTAGGATTACAGGCCTAAGCCACCACATCTGGCCTTGCCTATTTTTTAAATCAGGTTATTTGTGTTCTTGCTATTGAGTTGTTTGTGAGTTCCTAATGTATTTAGGATATTAACCCCTTATCAGATGTACAGTTTATAAATAATTCCTCCCATTCTGTATATTGTGTCTTCATTCTGTTGATTGCTTCCTTTGCTGTAAAAAAGATACTTAGTTTGAGGTAATCTCATTTGTCTATTTCTGCTTTTGTTTTCTGTGTTTTTGAAGGTCATAAACATAAAGTCATTGTCCATACCGATGTCATGGGGTCTTTCTACTATATTTTCTTCTATTAGTTTTCTATTTTCAGGTCTTACATTTAAGTCTTTAATCTATTTTGCATTGATTTTTGTATTCAGTGTGAGATAAGGTTCTAATTTTATTCTTCTGCATGTGGATATTTAGTTTTCCAAACACAATTTACATAAAAAATATATAGAAAATTTATTTGTTAATTAATAAATTTTTCACTAAAAAAAAAAAAAAAAGAAAATTGAGACCTCTGCCTGATTTTTGTCTGAACCTTTCAAAGCAACTACTTTAGCTTAGGTAACTGTGTGAGGTTTAGGTCAGAGGAAGCCCACAAAAGTGAAGAATGGCATTCTTGAATCAACTTCCCAAGTGATCTCCCAAGTGTAGCTTCATACACGTATGAAGCTAATCTGTTGTTTAAATGTGTGGTGTTTTAATACATTAACAAAGCACATCTAACTGCAACAGTGGAATATCAGAGATCTCTCCTTTAATTCAACTTGCCTGTAATTCTATAGTTAAGTCAATATGTGCATGCTTGTTTCTGAGCTAAGAGGTAATGATTGATTTTTTATCAATTCACTTTTTATTGATTGACTGTGATGTCTGTGTGCACATCTTGATTGATGACGTCTGTGTGCACATTTGTGTTAACAGTTTTGATTGGTCAGTTAAAATAAGTTACTTGGCCTGCGTCATTCCTCTGTTGTTTTGTGAACACATTAATTTTTTGAGAGTTAATGGAATACATGCATGGCCACAAATATGTGTGTTTAAGGATCTTTTTAATTGTCACAAACTTCATTTAGTAAGGCAGACATTTTACATTGTGAATTATTTAACCTTTCTTCCAAGAAAAAGTGATGCAAATATAGATTGGTCAGGGACAAGAGCATTATAGTTGGGCCATAGTGTTAAGGACATGATCTGTCTTTCATCTGGGAGTCTGTTTCTGCTTCTGAATGTCACTTTGTCTTTTTGGATACCTGCCAATGCAGCTGAAGTAAGAGGGACCAGGGCTGCTCCATTTCCTCTTGAGCTATTATCATCACTCCTTCCCCTAGCAATGGCTTTTTTTGTTTTTGTGTCTGTATTTGTTGTGTTTTGTCTTGTTTTTGCCATCATAGAAGTGCAATTCAATATATAAATATGAATTTACAGGGAAGAAAGCTACTTGGCTTGCTTTGGCTCCTGCTCAGATTAAAACCAAGATGTCAACCAGTAATGCGAGAGTCCTTTGCCTGACCATGACTCTGTGCAGATATTCTCATTGACAAACTTGTGGGGAGAATTGGAATGTATTACTAGGCTTCTGTGTACAAATTAAGAAAATAAGAAAGAATGAGAAGAAATAGCACTCTGTGCTTTTCAACCAATATAAGTAAATTATCTAAAAGTATAAAGTAACTTCACAGTAATATAGTCAGCTTCCTACAGTTAATCATCTCTGGACCTAGCAAAAATTGATATTCCACTGCCAAAAAAAAATCTGAAAAAGAACATTACCGGGGTGCTTTACGTCTTTTACATATATTCAATGACAGAATTATATTTTATTCCTCCATTCCATTGCTCTACACATTTATTCACCAAGCCCTCTTGCCTTGCCTGTCTTCAAAACACCTCTCAAATGTATTACACATAGGAATTATCACCAACAATTTCTCCCTTTCCTGCACTCTGTCTCACATAGAATAAATTCATTAAAAGTAAAAAGTCAGATCTTTTCATCATAATTTCCAACTCCCCACAATCTACTTGGCATTACCCAATCACTCTCAGCTCATATTCTACCTTCTTCAAATCTGTCCTCTCTTTTTCATGAACTTATCTGCCCAACTGTTTTTCCTCCCTACTAAGGAAGTTAAAGTCCTTATTCCTATTTCATCCCCTCTCCTAAAAATTGGTTAGAATGTAGGCATTACATTCTCCTCTCAAGAAGGAGGAGGTCTGTTTCTCAATTATAGTAAAAGAGGGTAGAGTATTTAAAAGGATTGAAAAATTACACAAATATAAAGATAGTTCTTTTGGGATTTCTTCTTACCAGGAGACTGGGAAAGTGAGGGCTCCAACCTGTCCCTCTGTTTCCACACAGCTAGGAAGATAAAGCTTCCCCCCCGACACTACACCTGGGCATTGAGGCAAATTCTTTGCCTCATACACACTCTGCTGTTTCTTTCTTTTAAAAAAAATTTTGGAGGAGCCAAGATGGCAGACTAGAAATAACTGTGGTCGGAGGCTCCCACCAAGAAGAATGAAAACAGTGAGTGAATTCTGCACCTTCAGCTGAGGTCTCCAGGTTCTCCTATTTTGACTGACTAGGTGGTTGTCATGACCCATGGAAAGTGAGGAAAAGCAGGGTGGAGTAATGACCCACCCAGTAGCCACGTGGGGCAAGGGGAGGTACTTCCCGAACCAAGGGAGGTAGTGAATGATTGTGCTATCCCTCCCAGGAAACCATGCTTTTTCCATGGATCTGTGCAATCTGTGGATCAGGTTATCCCCTTGTGAGCCCATGCCAGCAGGGCCTTGGGTCCCAAGAACAGAGCTGTGTAGATTCTCAGTAGCCACTTGGCTGGAGACTGCCTAAGACTACCAAGATCCCGGAGGAAGGGGTGGCTGCTGCCGCCTGCTGCCTGAGATGAGTGAGCTCCAGGGAGAAGGGGCAACAGCCATCAATGCAGTGCCAATCTGACCAATAATGAGTTCTGAAATGATGTAGTAATAAATAGCCTACCAAGCAAAAAAAGCCCAGGATCAGATGGATTTATAGCTGAATTCTACCAGAAGTACAAATAGGAGCTGGTACCATTTCTTTGAGACTATTCAAACAATTGAAAAGGAAGAACTCCTCCCTAACTCATTTTAAGAGGCCAGTGTCATCCTGGAACCAAAACCTAGCAGAGATACAACAAAAAAACGAAAGCTTCAGGCCAATATCCCTGATGAACAACTATGTAAAAATCCTCAATAAAATATTGGTGAACTGAATCCAGCAGCATATCATAAAGCTTATCCATCATGATCAAGTCAGCTTCATTCCTGGGATGCAAGGCTGGTTCAACATCTACAAATTAATGTAATTTATCACACTAAAAAGAACTAAGGACAAAAAACACATGATCATCTCAATAGATGCAGAAAAGACCTTCAATAAAATTCAACATCCCTTCATATTAAAGACTCTCAATAAACTAGGTACTGATGGAACATACCTCAAAATAATATGAGCCATTTATTACAAACCCCCAGCCAATATCACATTGAATGGGCAAAAGCTGGAAGCATTCCCCTTGAGAACCAGCACAAGACAAAGATGCTTTCTGTCACCACTCCTATTCAACGTAGTATTGGAAGTTCTGGCAAGCACAATCAGGCAAGAGAAAGAAATAAAGGGTATTCAAATAGGAATACAGGAAGTCAAACTGTCTCTGTTTGCAGGTGACATGGTCCTATATCTAGAAAACCCTGTCGTCTCAGGCCAAGAAAAGGGTTTAAGCTGATAAGCAACTTCAGCAAAGTCTCAGGATACAAAATCAATGTGCAAAAGTCACAAGCATTCATATACATCAACTACAGACAAGCAGAGAGCCAAATCACAAATGAATTCCTATTAACAATTGCTACAAAGAGAATAAAATACCTAGGAATACATCTAACAAGGGAATTAAAGGAACTCTTCAAGGAGAGCTACAGACCACTGCTCAAGGAAATCAGAAAGGACACAAACAAATAGAAAAACATTCCATGCTTATGGATAGGAAGAATCAATATTGTGAAAATGGCCATACTGTTCAAAGTAATTTATAGATTCAGTGCTATTCCCATTAAATTACCATCAATATTCTTCACAGAATATTTTTAAAAACTAGTTTAAAACTCATATGGCAACAAAAAAGAGTCCATATTAGCCAAGACAAACTTACGCAAAAAGAACAAAATGACAAAATGGGAGTATCAGGCTCCCCAACTTCAAACTATACTACAAGGCTACTGTAACCAAAACAGCACAGTACTGGTACAAAACAGACACATAGACCAATGGAACAGAATAGATAGCTCAGAAATAAAACTGCACATCTACAACTATCTGATATTCAAGAAACCTGACAACAACAAGCAATGGGGAAAGGATTCCCTATTTAATAAATTGTGCTGGAGAACTGGCTATCCATATGCAGAAAATTGAAACTGTACCCCTTCCTTATACATTATACAAAAATTAACTCAAGATGGATTAATAACTTAAATGTAAAACCCAAAACTATAAAAGCCCTAGAAGAAAATCTAGGCAAGACTATTCAAGACTTAGGCACAAACAAAGGTTTCATGATGAAAACGTCAAAAACAATTGCAACAAACGCCAAAATTGACAAATTGTATGTAATTAAACTAAAGAGCTTCTGCACAGCAAAAGAAACTATCATCAGAGTGAAAAGACAACCTATAGAATGGGAGAAAGTTTTTGGAATCTATCCATCTGACAAAGGTCTAATATCCAGAATCCTCAATGAACTTAAACAAATATACAAGAAAAAAACAAACAACTTCATTAAAGAGTGGGCAAAGGGTATGAACAGACACTTCTCAAAAAAAGACATTTATGCAGCAACAAACATATGAAAATAAGCTGATCATTAGAGAAACGCAAATCAAAACCACAATAAAATGCCATCTCATACCAGTTAGAATGGTGATTATTAACAAATCAAGAAACAACAGATGCTGGCAGGGCTGTGGAGAAATAGGAATGCTTTGACACTGTTGGTGGGAAGGTAAACTAGTTCAACCATTGTGGAAAGAGTGTGGAAATACCTCAAAGACCTAGAACCAGAAATACCATTTGACCCAGAAATCCCATTACTGGATATGTACCCAAAGGAATATAAATCATACCGTTATGAAGATATATGCAGACATATGTTTATTGCAACACTATTCACAATAGCAAAGACATGGAACCAACTCAAATGCCCATCAATGATAGCCTGGATAAAGAAAATGTGGTACATACACACCATGAAATACTACGCAGCCATAAAAAGGAACAAGATCATATCCTTCACAGGGACACGGATGGAGCTGGAAGCCCCTATCCTTAGCAAACTAATGCAGGAACAGAAAACCAAACACCACATATTCTCACTTAAAAGTAGGAGTTGAACAATGAGAACACACGGACACAGGGAGGGGAACAACACACACAGGGACCTGTCAGGGGTGGGGAGTGGGGGAAGGGAGAGCATTAGGAAAAATAGCTAATACTTACTGGGTTTAATACCTGAATGATGGGTTTATAGGTACAGCAAACCACCATGGCACATGTTTACCCATATAATAAACCTGTACATACTGCACATGTATCCCAGAACTTAAAATAAAATTTTAAATTCAAAGGGACCTGTGCAGGTTTGTCATATAGGTAGACTGTGTGTCGCAGAGGTTTGGTGTACAGATTGTTTCATCACCCAGGTAACATGCATAGTACCCAATAGGTGGTTTTTTGATCCTCACCCTCCTCCCACTCCACCCTCAAGTAGGCCCTGGTGTCTGTTGTTCCCTTCTCTGTGTCCATATATACTCAGTGTTTAGCTCCTGCTTATAAATGAGAACATGTGGTGTTTGATTTTCTGTTCTTGTGTTAGTCTGTTTAGGATAATAGCCTCCACCTCCATCCATGCTGCTGCAAAGGACATGATCTCATTCTTTTTATGGCTGTGTAGTATCCTGTGGTGTCCATATACCACATTTTCTTTATCAATTCTACCATTGATAGGCATTTAGGTTGATTCCAAGTCTTTACTATTGTGAATAGTCACTCTGTTGTTCCCTGCTGGCACACAACCACACTAGAGTTGTAGATAATCTTAGAGTCCAGCCTCCCAGGGTGTAGCTCATCGGATTTCTATATTGGGATTAATATTAAAACCTCAGCTTATCAAGGTCAGCTTGCTTCACTTCTGTTGAACAATCTTTGATTGCTCCCTTGAAGATCTTGAGGGTAAGGTGGTTTGAAGTAGGATTCAGATATACCTTTGTACTGGAAAAAAATACATTTTTTAGTTTTTTAAGTTGTCACTGTTTTCATTTTTAATGTTTATTATTTTAAAAAATACCATGTGTACATGGTTAAAATAAAAAAATTCAACAGGTAAGTGTTCCTCCTTCCCAAGTTCTGCCTCCAGAAATGTCTGTTAACTATATTTTACTATCACAATAATACTGTCTCTCAGTCTATGAATGGGGCTGTCATCATAGCCTACTCTGATGGCAGATAACAGATGGAAAGACAAGCAGGTGGCCTCAAACAGATTCTCACAGGTAGCAAATGTCCAGCTCTAATTTTGGGGAGGGCTTTAAGTTCTAGAAAACCTGAAAAAGAGATATAAGGCTGACAGCCCAAAGATAAGCAGGACACAAGAAAAGTTTGGTACCAAAGCAAAAGGCAGATAACAGTTATCAGAGTAAGGGGCCAAAACTAGACCAACCACACAGATGGGCTGACCCTGAACCCCTCTGCTACCAGCCAAGTACTCCTTGAATTCCCCTACATCATAAATATGATTGTTTCCACACCAAGGATGGAGGCTAGGAGAGCTAAGTCTCAGAGAGTAGAGAATCATGGTAGAAGGAAGATAGGCAGAGCATCATGGGAAGAGTCATTTCTGCATTAACACACGGCTCCTACGCATTTCCTTTTTTTGTGTGTGTTTGCCTTATCTATCATTTCAACTATGAAGTCCTTGAAGATAAATACCAAGTTTTTTTCCTACATTTGTACACAATAAATTATCAAATTTACTTATCTTCTGTGTACAGTCCACTGTTTTGAGTGATGTGAGAATTTCACATATTGATAAAAAAGTTTAATTCTTACCTTTCCATTAGAAGTTTGTTGGCCTTCTGAAGTGGGATACTTCCCTAAGGAAGTTAAAAGTGTTTCTGAAAAGTAAAATTAAATTATATTTCTGGTATATACACATTTTACCTACAAGTTGCCAAAAGCAATCAGATTATTTGGACTTAAGCATCAGAATCAAACTGAACTCTTTATTTTGACCTTGGATCAAAATGTTAATAGTATGATTAAATGATTGTTCAGAGTAAAACATAGCCAATTCTGGGAAGTTCAATATGATTACATCTGATTGCTCTTTGCAATTTTGAATCCTTTTCTGGGGTTTTTATGTATAGTGTGATTGGATACACAAGAATAATCGGATAACACTCAGTTTGATATCAACCTCCAGGGAACCAATTGGAACACACACACACACACACACACACACAAGTTTCATGGAGCCTAAAAACTCTTCAGGTGTACTGCATCCTTCAGAGGTATATGGGCTTTAATGCCTAAATTATTAGGACTGTTGTTCAGCGAAGCAGTCTTGCTACTGTATTCCTTTCTGATCTCATCTCCTATTATTCTCCCACCTGGCTCACTCCACTCCCACCTCAGACAGGCCAGACATACTACTAACCCCTTAAGCTGTAGATTGCCTTTTCCCTCTATTGGAGCACTCTTCCTTCGGATAGCCTCATGGCTCACTCTGTCAAGTTCACTTCCTTTGTACGATTGCTTGGATCCATCTCCCATGACCACAGAGCAATCTATTATTTTCTTTTATAACATGTATGACAATTTGTATACTTAATTTGTATATGTGATTGTATTTATTATTTAATTTTTTGTTTAATGGAAAATTTTGTGAAGGAAGAGACTTTGTTTTATTCCCCACTGTCTATTTACCAAATAGCCATTAAGTCTAACTATGTACCAACTACCATTATAATGGACACAGTTGTGAAGAAAGAATTTACAGTCTAGAAGAGTGAGAGGGGCATAGATAACACACAAAAATGATAACATGTTATTTCAAATGGTAATCAAGGCTTTGAAGAATGTAGAACATGGAAATATGATAAAGAGTGACTAATGGTTGAAGGGCTCTTAAAATTGGCTGGTCAGGGAAGGCCTCTCTCATTGGATTGAGATGGGAATTATATGGTGGAGTCCATCGTGAGAGGATCTAGTGGCTGAGCACTCCAAAAAGAGGAAATAGAAAGTGCAAAGGACCAACACTAGGAAAAGTTTTAACATAAGGTGTCACAAAGAAATTCATTGTGTCCAGGGGTTTGTGAATGGCAGGGATGACATTGAATGGCAATGACAGAAAGGGGCCAGATCGTACAGAGCCTTGCAGATCATGCTAAAGCATTAGATTACTTTGCCTTTTATGTGTAGAATAGATTACAGGAGAGCAAGAGAAGAGGCAGCAGGGAGGATAAGAGATGATGATGACTGGAATCAGAGTGGTTGTAGCCAGAGAGCAGTGGGGAAAAGTTGAAGTATAGATTAAAGGTGAAATTGACAAGACTTTTCAATGGATTGGATATATGCAATAAGGGGAAAAGGGGAATCGAGGATGACTCCTGGACTTGAACTGGACCTATTTAGTTGGCAGATGTCAATTCCATTTACTAAGGTATATATTCAGTGCTTTGCACAAGTAAGTGCTCAATAGCTATTGAATACATGAATCAACACTGAGGTTCTTGGTAAAATTTTGTTTTAATAAAACAGTTTCTCTGATACAGAGGTTGGAAACTACAGCAATTGGAGTGATCTGGAGTTGTACATGCAGCTTTTTATCTCATTTGAGTGAGTTGAAGTAATGACTTTACTATTTTTCTTGGCAGTTCTTCACATCCCCATAATGTAACAGTGGGTACATGCACACACAGAGCGGGCTTCTGGTAGGACCAGGGTAATGCCAGGCTTGATATGGATAGTCCTGGAGAACTTTGAAGATTACCCCTAGGAAGCTGGGACAGCTTGGTTGTGAATAAGTTTTCAGTTGCAAAACAATGGCTTGGTCAAATATGGTAGTTCAGACTGAGCTTGCAGTGTCAGAGGAGGGAAACTTGGTCAGGTAGGTTGGCAGTAAGACTGAGAATTAGGAACTGAAGACCCTTCGTAGAGAGCTCCCTTCAACAGGACAGGAGTACAGGCTAGAAGGAAGTCAGAGATCCCTCTCTAGAACCCAACTCAGACAGCAGAGGTCAGAAGAGAGAAGAGGTTTATGTTGATTAACAAGAAATCATAAACACTAGAGAAACAGAGTGAGTCGAAGTTTGAGTTTCATCAAGAAAGGATGATTGTGCCCCCCAATTTTTTCAATCCTTTTCCACGGAGTAATTTGATGTTTTCCAGACATGCTAAGTTTACAGGATGTGAACCACTGGAAATTGAATGGGAAGTGAGAATGAGGGGCAAGGTATAGCAGAATCCTTTAGCTGAGGGCCTTGTAAATCACACCATATAAGCAATGACTTTCATTGACTATGTGCAAGGCCACCCTTAGGTCTGATTAGTTGAATAAATTGATCACAGCATGGAAAGGTTATCCACCTATAGAACTGCTGGGAAGAAAGTGAGGAGCAGGATCAAGAACAGAAGCTTTATCTCCCATTAGGTTGTACAAACCTGGAAAATCTAGAAATCTGCTGCCACTCCCAGCACATCAGACAGCTAACAGGAACCAGTGACAGACTCCAACTACCCGGAATAAAAACTCAGTGGGGCATCTGAAGTTGAAGGTTATAGATGTCAGCTGATCTGGCCTCTTGGGAAAGCTAGTGCTCTATTTCAATAGGATTATGAGGTTTAATTGATTAGTGCTGCTAAAGTGTGTACCATCTAGTCATAGAGTTTGTAGTCTTAGCTTCATAGATTTGAGTTAATTTCCTCCCAAGGGAGGCATTTGCAATTTTCTTAAGTGATAGATTTAACCTAATACCCACAGTGGTTAAAATCTTGATAGTTAAAAAGTAAAAGTTAATGAGTTTTGAACAATCTGTTCCCAATATCTACATAATTTGTTTTCTTTTTTATGAATATTCCCAGGTTAAGGGTGAATTGGATGAAATAGAAGAAATGCAAATCTATTCTTCAGATTGGGTTTCTGAGGCAACATCGAGTGCCAAGTAAGGGAAATTTCCATTTTCATTAAAAACAAATTCTCATTTTATTGAAAAATACTATCATTTTCTGACTCTAAGGATTAACAGTACTGAATTAAAATTCTACCACTTATTAACTATGCAAATTTGAACAAGTTACTTAATTTCTCTAAGTCTCAGTTTCCTCACCTGTAAAATAGTGGTAACAATAACTGTGACTATTAAATGAGATAATGCAAAATATAAGACTTAACACTTGCTTGGCAGATATATGCCACCTATTTATTGCTATTATTACTAAATGTTTGAGAATTGGTTTATCCTCTAATTAAGTAGCTACGGATGTGGGTATTTAATTTATAGGACTAAACTTGAACTCGAAAGGTTGAGCAAAGTGAACATTTTAAATAGTTTTTCAAATTATTTTTCTATTACTTCTCTGTGTCAAATCTGAGTCTAATTTACCTGAAAGATGACACTTAAAACTGAGGTGATTATTGTTCTGACAATTCCAATTATCCAGTCTTTTAAGGATCCTAATATGCATATATTATTCACTATAATCTTTTAATTTTTCAATGCTATCGGTTGACTAAAGCACAGCTTGTTTGAGAAGATATTTCCTCATCTATATTTATAGAAAGAAAGGGTACATGCTACCGTGCTGTTTTGTTGAGTGAAATAACCCACAGAAAAATCCTAATCTTACTGCTAGGATAGTCTTAAAAAACAACAATCTACTTGAATTCAACTCTAAGCAGTATGTGCAAGGCACTAGGATACAATAATTAGTCATTAAGAAACAAGAGAAGCAGCTGCATTTCCTGTACAGTTCGTCTGAATTAGAAGCTGGAGAGCTTGAGAGAAATCTGTTTTAACAATTAAGAGAGATTTCTTAATCTCTATATGAACTATTAAGTAAGAAGAGTGAATACATGAATATATATTGAGAACACACCACCATTAAAAAAAATCCATATCTATGTGTAAGGCTACATGTAAGAAAAGAGTTTTAAAGTCATAAAATGTGGGTCATCTTTGTGTGTTTAATCTTAAAGTTGAGTTAAGTTCTACTTTTGACCACACCTAACCAGGACTGAGCCATCCTCTGCCACAAACATCAGAAAATACAGACCAATATGCTCCCCAGCAACAGAGTAAATTCAAAATATCTGATGGTAGGAGAGGCAAGTTGTGCTTATCCTTTGGGCCATTGAGCAAATTTGGAATCATAGAAACCGTTTTTTTCCTACAAATACTTAGACTAGGAAATGAAAACAACAAACAGCACTTAAAATGATAGCATTGTAGCATGAAGACTTTGAGTATTATAATGAAAATCATTTTTATTATTTTATTTATAAATTGCTTATTTCTGGAATTTTCCATTTAATATTTTTGGACTGCGGTTGAAATCACAGAAAGTGAAACCCTGGATAAAATGGGGATTACTTGTATTTCTTTTTTAAAAAAACTTTTATTTTAGGTTCAGAGGTACATGTGCAGGTTTGTAATATAGGTAAACTCGTGTCATGGGGGTTTGCGGTACAGATTATTTCATCATCCAGGAACTAAGCCTAGTACCCAATAGTTATTTTTTCTGATCCTTTCCTCCCTCCCACCCTGCACCCTCAGGTAGGTCCCGGTGTCTGTTGTTCTCTATGCGTCCATGTGTTTTCATCATTTAGCTCCCACTTATAAGTGAAAACATCCTGCATTAGTTTGCCAAGGATAATGGGCTCCAGCTCCATCCATGTTCCTGCAAAAGACATAATCTCCTTATTTATGGTCACATAGTATTCTATGGTGTTTATGTTCCACATTTTCTTTATCCAGTCCATTTTTGATGGGCATTTAGGTTGATTCCTTGTCTTTGCTATTGTGAATAGTATTGTGAATGGTGGTGCAATGAACATTTGCATGCACATGTCTTTATGGTAGATTAATTTCTATTCCTTGAGTATACACCTAGTAATAGGATTGCTGGGCCAAATGGTAGTACTATTTTTAGCTCTTTGAGGAATTGCCATACTGCTTTCCACAATGGCTGAACTAATTTACACTCCCACCAATAGTTTATAAGTTTTCCCTTTCCATCACAGCCTCTCCAACATCTGTTACTTTTTGACTTTTTAACAATAGCCATTCTGACTGGTGTGAAATGATACCTCATTACGGTTCTCATTTGCATTTATCTAATGATCAGTGATTCTGAGCTTGTTGGCCGCATGCATGATATCTTCTTCTTCTTTTTTTTTTTTTTTTTTT